>NW_005871587.1:396997-407652 GCF_000147115.1 Myotis lucifugus | reverse complement strand
CTGCCCCCGCCCGAGCTCCGCCCGCCCCCGCCCCCGCCCCGCCCCGGGTCGCCCTCACCGCCCCTCCCAGGGCCCTGTCCGTGGTGCTGATCCCGGCTCTGGGGAGCGCGGCGTGGGGGGAGGGGAGCGGGGATGGGGGAGAGGAGGTGGGCGCGCTCCCATCGGGGGCAGAGGAAGAAGAGGGAGAGTAGGGTGCAGGCATTTGGGGAGACGCAGAGGGAAGTCTGAATCTCCTATGAGCCCCTCCCATGCTCGCCCACTCACCGTCACCCTCAGAATCATCCGCTTATGTCCTCGTGGGCAATTATTTACTCTCACACACTCGCTTCGGGGATCAGCCCGTCACCACATCCAGACAAGCGTCAACTCTCACTCTCAAGCACACACACGGTTTCCCTCCAAGTGGCCAGACACCCACTGCTGCACGCATACACACACACCTATAAGCTGCCTTCTTCCCCTGCACCCACCAGCAAGACACGGCCCCTCGCTCCCCCGCCCCCCGCCCGCTGTCACTCCCCAAATCGCCCGGAGCCGGACAGTCGCACACGGTAGCCACGGGCAGGGCGCACGCCTCCCCCTTCCCGACTCCACCCCGCCTTGGGGCGCCTCGCTGGGTTCTGCACTCCGTGTCCTGCGCCCTCCCTCCGGGCTCACCCGCCTGTGTCCGGGGCAGAAGCTGCAGCGAGGCCAGGAGCAGGCAGAGGCCGGCCCGCGGCTGGCCTAGGCCCCGGCGACTCCCCATCCCGGCGGGGCCCACACCCAAGGTCGGGGACCGGCCGGGCGGCTGCGGGGAGTGGCGACTCCACGGCTCGGTGCACGCACTCGCGGCGGCCAGCTCCACTCGGGATCCGCGGGAGACTGCCCGAGACCGCGCCCTGGCCTCGCCCTGCACTCCCGCGCCCGGCCAGGCGGGACCCGCGAGAGGGGGGGTGGCTGACAGCTGGTGGGGGGAGTTTGGAAAGTTTGTGCTGAGCGCTGATTGGGCGGAGCCCTGGGCCGGCGCTGGGCCCGGCTTGCCCCACCCCACTCCGGAGGAGGAGGGTCACTCCCTCTCAGCCGTAGAATTCAGGGTTCCCGGCTTCCCCCAAACCCTTCCTCCTAGCTGGCCCCCTCAAAGGAGCTCGTAGCCTCATTCAAACTTGAGCCTCCATCCAGGCCCTGGAATTAGGGGTACAGCTTTATACCAAGTTCTTTCTGTGCCTCGGAGGCTCCCTAATGGGATCTCAGCCTCCTGCCAACCTCTCACCCACCTGCCTTACCCCAATCGCTTAGCCCCACGGAAGAGGTACTGCCTCACCCCCACACCTTCCCTTCAGGTTCCTAAACAAGGGGTCCTCTTCCCACCTTAAACCTCACCCCAGATTCTACAATGAGGCTCCCAGACTTGCCCCAAACCTTCATCTGTCCTCCCACATTCCAGAATTGCATGTCCCGCCCCCTCCCCACCTCCCCACAGATTCCCAAGCACCGGCCTTGCTTTCCCCCAAACTCTTATTAACCTTCAATAAAGGGTCCCACCTCCATCCCCAGCCCTCCTCTGCCCAGCTCAGGTCCCCAAAAGGATGCTCTACCCCCAACCCCAAATCTGCACACATACCCCCATTACATGTGAGTGTCTGACTACACCCCAAAACAGCGCTGCCACAGGGAGGAGCGGTTCCCTGCCATTCTGGGGTGGGGCAGAGCCCCCCCTCACCCTACTGGGACCCCCCAGTGTGAAGAGGCCCCCAGGGGGTCAGGTGGAGCTGTCTGTGCCATTGAACAAGAGCAGGCATGTGGGGTCTGAGAGCTTCCGCAGGGAGGAGCCCCAGGGGCGGGCGTGGCCTGGGCCCTGAGCTCCCCCCTCACCACCCAGAGAGAGAAGCCAGCAGTGCCTCCCTCCCAGCCTCTGGCTCCTCAGACAAAGAGCCTCTGTGTCCCTGGAGAGGAGGGGGTGGGGGTCCCTGTGGCCTGAGGGGCAGATGGGGGCTCCCAGGGTAGGGGCAGCAGAGGGACTCTCCCCAAGCTGCTCCTCCTCCCTCCCCGGGGACATCTGAGGCTGAGCCTCTCATAAGGTTTCTGCGCTGCCTTGCCCTGCCTTGCGGGGAGGTTTCTGCTGTATCTGCTGTATCTTCTGACATTCCTGTGCGCATCGGAGAGGACCCCACTAAGACCACCCTCTCTGCCACCTCCTCTCCCTCTCTCCCTCCAATCAGAGACTCTTTGCCCAGAAGACACCACAAGAGAATACTCCTGCTAATTCCCCGGCTTCCTGAAACTCCCTCCGCCCCGAATAATGTACAATCATAATAAAAAGCCCCCAGGTATGAGTGCAGCAGTGAGGAGAACTTTTTACAGATAACAGAAAGGGGGTGTGTTGGGGTTAAGGAATTCCCCCCAGTGCTTGGCCTGGGTCAGCTCAGAATCAGGGCCTCGTGGGGACCCTTCACCCTGCGGGCGGTCCATTCTGAGGATGATCAGGGAGATGGGAGGCAGGAGGCAGGTGCTGCCAGCAGAGGTCCTGCCTCCAGGGAGGGATCAACATGGCCGACCTTCCCCGGACTGTACTGATCTCAGGCTGCTCATCCGGAATCGGCCTGGAGCTCGCAGTGCAGCTGGCTCGTGACTCCAGGCAGCGCTACCAGGGTAAGGGGCCCAGGGCAGGGCGGAGAGGGCAGGGGTGGGCATGGCCTCCAGGACCCTCAGCCCCCTTGGCACTATTTCCACCAGCCCTTACCTTCAGGCCGCATTTGTGGGCTCGGGGAGGACCCAGGACCCGTGGAGCTCCCTTCCCACCTCTCCTTGGGAGTCAACCCCTCATCCAATGAACATTTCTTGAGCACCTACTGGATGCCAGGCACTGTTCTAGGTGCTGGAAATACAGCTGTAAACAAAACAGACCCTGATTCGTGGTGTAGTGGGGGAGGGGAGGGAGGACAGACAACAAGCAGGTTTTAAATTTTTATAATATGTCTAGTGCTAATGAGTGCTAAGAAGCAAAATTAAGCCCTACCGGTTTGGCTCAGTGGATAGAGTGCCGGCCTGCGGACTGAAGGGTCCCAGGTTCGATTCCGGTCAAGGGCATGTACCTTGGTTGCGGGTACATCCCCAGTGGGGAGTGTGCAGGAGGCAGCTGATCGATATTTCTCTCTCATTGATGTTTCTAACTCTCTATCCCTCTCCCTTCCTCTCTGTAAAAAAAATCAATAAAATATATATATTTTTTAAAAAGAAGCAAAATTAAGCAAAGGGAATGTGGTGGGTGGGTAGTAGTTTTAAGAGGGCTGATCAGGGGGGTTCGCTCAGGTGGTCCCTAGGGCTCCCCTTCCCCAGCCCTCCCCAGATTACTGCTCCAAGATAAGCCTCTTAAGTGAATCTGACCTTGAGGGCTCAAGGGCTCCTAGAGGACTTGGCCTCCTGCAATTCTGGAGTCAACTGCCCCAGTCTGCACCCCACCCATGGAGACCTCTGGCCCAGAGCAGGCCGGAGTCAAAGTGGACAGAGGGCTGTTACTTAAGAGGAGGCTGCAGGGGGTGAGGGCATTGTCCCAGTTGGCAGCGCTGCTTCTCCCAGCCCTCTCTCCACCCTCTGTCCTAGACACAGCACAGCTCGGAGCACGGCAGTCTGGGTGCCAGTACGCAGGACAGCGCTGTGCCGCGTGTGTCCCTGGCAAGCGGAGTGTATGAAGCTGCTGAAGGATACGTTTACTGAGTGCTGACAAGGTGCCAGGCTACATGCTTTGCATCTAGTTAGATATTTAATCCGAACAGCACCCCCATGAGGTGCTCACTGTCATTTGACCCATCTTAGAAATAAGGAGAGCCCTGGCCAGGTAGCTCAGCTGGTTAGAGCGTCGTCCGGATACGCCAAGTTTGGGGTTCAATCCCTGGTCAAGGCACATACAAGAGTCAACCAATGGATGCATGGATTCTTAGAGCAATGGATCTATCTTTCTCCCTAAAATCAATGTTTTAAAAGAAAATAAATGAGCCCTAACCGGTTTGGCTCAGTGGCTAGCGCTAGAGCGTCGGCCTGCGGACTGAAAGGTTGCAGGTCCAATTCTGGTCAAGGGCATGTACCTTGGTTGCGGGCACATCCCCAGTAGGAGGTGTGCAGGAGGCAGCTGATCCATGTTTCTCTCTCATCGATGTTTCTAACTCTCTATCCCTTTTCCTTCTTCTCTGCAAAAAATCAATAAAATATCTTTTTTTAAAAAAAGAAAATAGCCCTGCCCGGCTTGGCTCAGTGGATAGAGCGTCAGCCTGCGGATTGAAGGGTCCCAGGTTCGATTCCAGCCAAGGGCACATGCCTGGATTGCAGGCTTGATCCCCGGGGGGAGGGGGGCGTGCAGGAGGCAGCCAATCAATGATTCTCTCTCATCATTGATGTTTCTATCTCTCTCTCCTCCCTTCCTCTCTGAAATCAATAAAGAACTATTTTTTCGAGGCACAGGCTGCCAAAGATTCTTGCCCAAGTTCGCCCAGCTGCAAAGTGGCAGAACCTGGATTGAACCCAGGCAGCCTAGCCCCTGGGACCATCCTTGTCACTGCACTGCATGCAGATGCATGTGACCCCATTCACCTGTGCAGCACCATGAGTCACACAGGCCCACAGGCAACATGCAAATGCCCCCTAGGAGTATGCCTGTGTGATTGTGGGTGCACGCATGGGGGGCGTGCTCACATACAGGCATGTGAGCTCAGCACTCTGATAAAACCAGGTTCAAATCTCAGTTTTAACGCTAACAGAGAGGAAATGTCACCTTCTTGAGCCTTAGTGTGTTAATCTATACGATGGGGATAACTTTACCTACCTGTTCTGGTTACCATTGCTAAATAATAAATCAAAACTTAGGGTGTAGCCCTAGCCAGTTTGGCTCAGTAAGTAGAGCGTTGGCCTGTGGACCGAAGGGTCCTGGATTTGATTCCAGTCAAGGGCACATACCTTGGTTGCAGGCTCCTCCCCAACCCGGGCCCTGGCTGGGGCTCATGCAGGAGGCAACCAATCGGTGTGTTTCTCTCACATCGATGTTTCTCTCTGTCTTTCCCTCTCTCTTCAACTCTCCCTAAAAATCAATGGAAAAATATCCTCGGGTGAGGATTAAAAAAAGAAACAACTTATAGTATAAAAAACTATCATCATTTATCTCACAGTTTACAAAGGCCATGAACTCAGAAGGGCTCAGCTGGGTGGTTCTGATTCAGGGACAAAGGCTACAGCTAGAACAGAGGAGGCTGGAGCATGTCAGGGTTCGGACAAGCATCTCCCTCTCGGGGATCTCAGTGGCTTGAGTTTCCTCCCCAGCTGGTCACCTCAGGACCGCGGGGCTGCTACAGGGTGGCTGATGGCAGCCAGAGTGAGTGTGCCAGCAAACAAGGCAGCGACTGCAGCACCTTTCCTGGCCTCATCTCAGAAGCCACACAACATCACTAGCCCCACAGTCTATTGGTTCACAGCTAGTCACAGATTCAAGGAGAGGGAAAGAGAGTTCATGCTTGATGGGGGAGCGGCAAGGTTCTAGACGAGCACATGCAATGAAAGGTGTCATGGCCGTCTTTGGAAACGTGTTAGTGATCTGACCATAGGGTTCCTGTGCGGGTTCGAGATGGTGCTTATAACAGTGTTCAGCACAGTGTCTGGCACATAGTAGGTATTCAACAAGTTGGAACTCATGCTGATGATGTAAATGTGTATATCATAGCTGCATGTGCACATAGCACATGTGTTGGCCCTAGATGTCTATGCATTTATCCTCAAAGCAATCTGTTTTATAGTTATTTTATTGTCTGGCCTACTAGGCTGTGAATTCCATGAAGGAACAGACTTTATCTTATTTTATGCAAGAGTGTCAGCACCTAGAATAGGACATGGTATGTAGTAGATGCTCAATAAACATGTTGGATGGATGGATAGATGGATGGATGGATAAGCATGTAAAGATATGTACATAAGTGTGAATCTGTGGATGTGTGGTGAATGAAGGTGTGCAAATCTGTGGGTCTCCATCCCTCTGTGACTGCTCAGGCAAGACCACAGAAACGTGCAAGTCCATCCTTAGGGGAAAGAAGCCAGTACCTGCCCCAACTGTTTTCTGTCCCCAGTGGTGGCCACCATGAGAGATCTGGGAAAGAAGGGGACGCTGGAGGCAGCTGCCGGGGAGGCTCTGGGTCAGACCCTCACTGTGGCCCAGCTGGACGTGTGCAGTGATGAGTCAGTGGCCCAATGTCTCAGCTGCATCCAGGGAGGAGAAGTGGACGTGCTGGGTGAGACTGAAAAATCCCTGAGGTCACTCGCCCGCCCCCTCCCTGGCCTAAGCACAGATCCTCATCACAGCAAGGCCCTTTAGTGTCTGGGCACCAGCTCTCTTGCTTCATCAGTATCCTCTCGCCCTGAACAGAAGGGGTAGACCAGTTGGCCAAAAGCCCAAGGCTTAATGGGAATTGAGGAAACAAAATGAAATCTGAGGTCAGAGAGATTTTACTTAAGAAAGCTTCTCACACATGGAGAACATCATATGTGGTTTGATGAATCATTTGGGGAAGGGAGCACGATGAAGAAGTAACTATGATTCCATAACCACGTCTAAGGAGGGTGGGTATGGCTGTTTTGAGGTAATTGGGGTCAGAGTTAAATTGCTCATGCATTGAAGTGGAGGTTGTTCCCAGCAGCCCTTCCCCCTCCCAGGGTTCAGGGTCCCCTATAACAAACGCTGAATTATACGTGAAGAACATCAAGGCTCCACATTTGTCCACCCAAGATACCCTGGACTGACCTGGATTTGGAGTGGGCAGATGGGGTGACTCAGGGGGTGTCCCCTGAGGAGTGACACTGGAAGGGCTGGGGGACTGCAGAGTAACCCTCAGCGTCTCCCCCTCAGTGAATAATGCTGGCGTGGGCCTGGTGGGGCCCCTGGAGGGGCTCAGCCTAGCTGCCATGCAGAAAGTCTTTGACACCAACTTTTTCGGAGCCGTCCGCCTGGTCAGAGCTGTGCTTCCCGGCATGAAGAGGAGGCGGCAGGGCCACATCGTGGTGGTCAGCAGTGTCATGGGGCTACAGGGTAAGCTCTGGGACCCTCCCCGGGGAAGTCCCCCCGTGTCTGACCTTCCTTGGCTGGAAGGATGGCAAATAGGTTTTAGCCATGTTCTAAATGAGCCCATGTTGAGAAGGATTCTGAAGCTCAGAAGGAACAATTCTGGGAAAGATGAACTATGTCTGCCCTGGTGCAGGTCTAGGCAGTGGTGGTATAGATGCTGCCAATGGCCATCGACATCCCAGCACCATCCCCACTTCCAAACACCTCCCAAAATCTCTCCCAACCACTGCCCAATAACACACACACACACACCCCAGAGCTCCTCTTCCTGAGATTCCTCTTTGACAAACACTCGCCACCAGGCCACAGAGCGGCCTAAGTCTGGGATTCTGAAGTTCCTCAGAAGAGAGAGCAGTGATTGACAGTGCCGTCTGCTATGGGCCTGCAATGGAAGCCACCTACTTGCCACCATGCTCTTGGGTTTCTCCTCCTCGAACCCCTCCAGACGCCCTTCCTCCCCTGGGCGGTTCCTCGGATCTGCCCCTTTCCCCAGCTGTCCCCTAGAGAACCCGCCCTATTCCTTATCCTGCCACAGAGAAGCTGCATTTACTTCGCTCATCCAGCCCCATTTACTGCTCAGCAGGACTGAGAAGGGGCCGGCTGATCAGGACTTGTCCTCAGGGCCCTGGGATCCCAGACCCAAGTGGCCCCCAGGGGGAGGAGGATGGAGGGCAGTCAGAGCGTTTCCTGGGCTGAGGGCTGAGGGCTGAGGGCAGAGGGAGCACGGCTGGGAAGCAGTGGCACCTGGCATCCCAGGACAGCCGCCCCCTGGCCCCGTGTGCTCCCATCACACAATACCATACGCCCGTGGCGCTGGCCCCCGATGATAGCTCCTCATTCCAACCCTCAAACCCTCTTCGTCTGTCTCCCAAAGACCCCTTCCCTCTGGACCCACAAAACCCATCACCCAGACCCCAAGGGTCACCTTCCTCCAACCCTCTCAGGTGTCGTGTTCAACGACGTCTACGCAGCCTCCAAGTTTGCCCTGGAAGGGTTCTTCGAGAGTCTGGCCATCCAGCTGCTCCAGTTCAACATCTTGTGAGGCGGGCCCTTGGGCGACGAGGGGAAACAGGGGTGGGGGTGGGGGGAGGGGAGGCGGGAGGGGCAGACAAGGAAAAGGGGGTATCGAGGAGATGGGGGCCGGGAGGGATGAAGTGATGAGGGGGGATGAGGGGTGAGAAGGGAAGAGGGACAGTCATGAGCCAGATGGGGTGAGAGTGTGTTGGGGCACCAGACCCTCCCCCGCCCTGCCCCCAGCATCTCCCTGGTGGAACCCGGCCCCGTGGGCACGGCCTTTGAGGAGAAGCTGCTGGAGCAGGTTTCCACCGCCCAGTTCCCAGGCGCCGACCCCGACACCCTGCGCTACTTCCGGGACCTCTACCTCCCAGCGTCCCGGGAGCTCTTTCGCTGTTTGGGGCAGAGCCCCCAGGATGTGGCCCAGGTGAGCAGGGGACCCCAGGATGCGGATTAGGTACGTAGGGGGCCCTCCCTACAGAACTGCCGTCCCTGCCCGAGCTCAGGGCGCCACCCCACAGGCCATTGTCAAGGTCATCGGCTCGACCAGACCCCCCCTGCGCCGACAGACCAACGCCCGCTACTGCGCCCTGACCGCGCTCAAGGCCGTGGACCCCTCCGGCCGCCTGTACGTGCGATCGGCCCACCGCCTGCTCTTCCGCTGGCCGCGCCTACTGGGCCGAGGCCTCCGCTGCCTGGCCTGCGACTGCTTCCCCACCCGGGTGCGGCCTGGGTGAGCCTCGCCCACCCCTGCCCACTCGTGAACAGCCAGACCTCCCCAGTGCACACCCAGGTCAGAGGCCGCACAGGCCATTCACTCATTCATTCATTCACTCACTCACTCATTCATTCAGCAAATTCAGCCTCCAGGCACAGACCCTCGTGGTCAGGGCTGGGGCAGAGAGAAGGGACCCAGGACCCTGGGCTGAGGAATCCAGAGCAGGAAGCTGGTGCTGGGTCTGGGAAGGCCAGGGGGGCTTCCTGGAGGAAGGGGCATTGTCCATGGACATTGAAGGGTGAGACAGACTGTCTCTCAGCATTTCATTGTCTTGGGCCTGGGAATACAGGGATGATCCAAACACCTCCATCACCCCGCCCGCCCCCCCTCCCCCACCTCAATACACACATGCATAGAGCTGGGTTCACCAGGGGGTCTCCAGACTTTTCTGGTCACGCACACTCCATCAACAAAACGTGTTTGTGCACACACCAGCAATGTGCCTATGCTTTTCATAAAATATAGATTTGTAACCACTAACAATCTCTATATTAAATATTTAATACAGCTCAATTTCTTATGTCTAAATAACAAATTAAAAAGCAATAGGGTCTGCTTCACACCCATTAGAATGCCTAATATCAGCAACAAAAAACGAAACAGAAAATAATACGCGTTGTCAAGGATGTAGAGAAATTGGGACCCTTGTGCATTGTTGGTGAGAGTGTAAAATAGTGCCGCCTCTATGGAAAACAGTGTGGCAGTTCCCTGAACGATGAAAAAGTTATTATATAACCCAGCAAGTTCATATCTGGGTGTGTATTTGCACACCCACGTTCATAGCAGCATGACTCAAACCAGCAACTCAAATGTCCATCGGCGGATGAATGGATGAACAAGTGTGGCCGAGCCATACAGTGAAATGTTACTCAAACTTAAAAAGAAGTTGACACGCCCTAGCTGGTTTGGCTCAGCGGATAGAGCGAGCGTCAGCCTGCGGACTCAAGGGTCCCAGGTTCGATTCGGGTCAAGGGCATGTACCTGGGTTGCGGGCACATCCCCAGTAGGGGGCGTACAAGAGGCAGCTGAATCGATGTTTCTCTCTCATCGATGTTTCTAACTCGCTATCCCTCTCCCTCTCCCTTCCTCTCTGTAAAAAAAATCAATAAAATATATATATTAAAAAAAGAAGTGGACACATGTATGCCATGGATGAAACTTGAGGACATTATCTAAGTGAAATATGCCTTCACAGATAGACAAATACTGTAGGATTCCAATTATATGAGGTCCCTACGGTAGGCAAATTCATAGAGACGGAAAGTAGAATGGTAGATGCCAGGGGCTGGAGGGAGGGGGAGGGGGAGTCGGTGTTTAATGGGGAAAGAACTTCAATTTAGCAAGATGAAGGGTTCAGGAGGTGGATGGTGGTGATAGTTACACGACAATGTGACCGCACTTAACACGAATGAACTGTACACTTAAAAACGTTAAGATGGGCCCTGGCTGGTGTCCTCAGTGGTTGGAGTGTCAGCCTGCACAGGGCAGGGTCTTGGTTCAATCCCCAGTCAAGGGCACATCCCCATCCGGGCGTGTGTAGGAGGCAACCAGTGGATGTATCTCTCTCATATCAATGTTTCTCCGCCCCCCGCCCCCCCCCCCGCCTCCCTTCTACTCTCTCCGAAGAGCAACGAGAAAAACATCCTCAGGTGAGAATTAACAAAACAAAACAAAAATGCTAAGATGCTACATGTTGTGTTTATGTATCTTTTTACCACAATTAAATTATTTGAAAAGTGACAAGGATCCCACCTGAGTCCCCAACCAATGATCCCACGTTTCTTGGCT
>NW_005871587.1:372869-394711 GCF_000147115.1 Myotis lucifugus | reverse complement strand
TGCATGAGCCCCAGCATACAGGCAATAAATTCCTTTGCAGCTTAACTCACCCTGAGTCAGCTTCGGATGCATTTAAGGAAGAAGCATCACCGATCCAGATGGCAACTATAAAAATAAGTGTGGGGGGTAGGGGAGACAACTGTTATTAACTAGCTGGATGCGTTTGCTATTGTATTGTTTACCACGGAGTCAACAGAGATTGGCAGTTCAAAGAGTGTTCAGGACACACCAACCTTTGCTTCTTATTTCAACACTCATACCTGATCCCTCTGTCTTCCCCATCGTAACAAAGACAAGTTCGTTCCTCCAGTGGCTCCGGCCAAAAATCTTGGAGTCATCTCTAGTTCCTCTCTGTCACACCTCACAGCCAATAAATATATCAGGAGATCTCATTCACGTGACCAACCACGTCGCACACCTTCGTGGCCTCCACACTAGTCCAGCCACCACCATTTCTCCCTTGGAGTATTGCTCCAGCCCTCTTCCCCTCCTGCCTTCTACATTTGCCCCTACAATCCACTCTCCCCATAGCAGCCCAGGGGAGCCTTAAGAAGATCTTTTGAATAAGTAAAATGTTCACAATTGTGGGGTTGTTTTTTTTTGGGGGGGGGGTTACATAATTAAAGGATTTTTTAAAAAAACAATTCTGAAAAAAATAAAAAATAAAAAAAATAAAAACAATTCTGCCCTGGCCTGTGTGGCTCAGAGGTTAGAGCGTTGGCCGGATCCACAACCAATTGATGTTTCTCTCTCTCCCTTTCTCTCTCTCTCTCTCTCTCTCTCTCTCTCTTCTCTCTCCCCCTCCCTCCCTTCCACTCTCTCTAAAAATCAATGGAAAAAATATCCATGGCCCTCCTGGTGTTGGTCAGTGATTGAGCATTGACCTATAAACCAGAAGGTCATGGTTCAATTCCCAGTCAGGGCACATGCCTGGGTTGTGGATTTGATCCCCAGTAGGGGGCGTGCAGGAGGCAGCCGATCAATGATTCTTTCTCATCACTGTTGTTTCTATCTCCCTCTCCCTCTCCCTTCCTCTCTGAAACCAATAAAATATATATATATTTAAATATATATATCCATGAATGATAATTTATGCAATCAGTCCTGTACTGATGAATTTTGGATTTCAAGTCATAGTAACAAAGGACATACCCAAAATGATTCTACTAAAACAGAAAAATAATATCACCCCTCTTTTCAAAACTCTTCGATGGTTTCCCCTCTTACTTAGACTCGAATCACCAACCGTCAGGTCTCCTACCTGATCTCATCCCTGAATACCTGTCTCCACTCATCTTCCACTCTCTCCCCTTCACCCACTTCATTCCAGGAACGCAGACCTCCTTGCTGCTCCTTGAACATGCCGTGCACACTCCCGCCTCAGGGCCTTTGCGCTGGCTGTTCCTTCCGCCTGGAATGCTTTCCTCTTATGGCCACGTGGTTTCCTGCTCCACCTCCTTACGGTGCTCAAAGGTCACCAACCCAGAGAGGTCCCCCCTGACCCCCCTGTCACTCCATCCCCTAAAACCACGTTCTTTCTCATCACTGACAGACGTGCTACAGCTATAGTCACAGTTTGTTTCTTGCCCATCTCTACCCACTAGAATGTCAGCTTCATAGAGAGGAGATTGTTGTCTGTGTGCTCGGCCGTATCCCCAGGATCCACAACATGATCGATACCCAAATATCTGACAAATGAATGAATGGGTGGGTGGGGAAGTTAACACATTACAGTGAGACCCTCCTAGCCCTGGGCCATGGTTGGGACTGGAAGTGACTACGCTGGGCACCTCCTGGCTGCACAGTCCAAGCCGAGCGCTCTTGACACCTCCTACCTGAGCCAGCAAGGGCCCTTTCCTCGTCTGTAAAATAGAGGCGTTGCCGGAGAGAAAGTCCCTACTGAGTGCCAGAACGTGGTAGCTGTTTCAGAAACGACAGCCCTTTGGTGTTCATATGGGTATTATCCCTGGCCTCCTGGTCCAGCCCGGCCTTTCCCGGGAAGCCCGGCCTTTCCCGGGAAGCCCCGGCTGGAAGCCCTGGAGGAGGAGGCGGAGGGGAAGACAGACCACACATCCCTGCAAGGCCTTTCCTCCCGCGCCGGCCTCTTCGCTGCAGACCCGGGCTTCCAGGGCGAGGATGGCCGGCGGAATCTGAGCGGCGGCAGCAGCAGCTGCTCCGGGCGAGCGGCCCACTTCCCCGCCCTCCGCCGCCCGCATTCCTGCGGGAGGGGCCGGTACCTCCCCGGCGTCTGGCCGGAGGCTAGCTGGCGCCCTCTCGTGGCCAAGCGAGAGACTGAACTTGACCATGACCGGCTGGAGGGGGCAGGTGGAGCCCACAGCTGCTCTCCCCACCTCTTACCCTCCTCCTGCTCCCCCTTAAGCCCGGGTGCAGAAGCTCAGCTCCATCGCTTAACTGCTGCGTAACCCTGGGAAAGTCGCTCAACCTCCCTGTGCCTCAGTTTCCAAGCTGCAAAATTTGGGGCAGGACACTTCACCCTCCGGTGCCTGGGTTTTTTCATCAGCAAAATGGGGCCGTGGGTTAAGTTGCTGAAAGGATTTAAAGAGACAGTCCTGGGCCAGCCGGTGTGGTCAGAGGTTAAGCGTTGACCTATGAACCAGGAGGCCACCGTTCGATTCCCGGTCAGGGCACATGCCCCTGTCGCAGTCTCTGATCAATGGTTCTCTCTCATCGTTGATGCTTCCGTCTCTCTCTTTTTCTCCTTTCCTCTCTGAAATCAACAAAACATATTTTTTTTAAAAGAGAGAGACAGTCCTGGTGGACGTGTCTGCAGTACCTCTCCACTCCCAAAGGGCGAGAGTTTTGTGTTGCTCACTGCTGTGTCCCCAGTGCCTACAACAAGGCCAGGTACACAATAGGTGCCTAATGCACAGTAACTGAACAAAGGCTTGTCATTCTTCTTTGGGGGGATCTGGGGGGGGGCGGGGTAAGAGGGAACAGTTGTAGGAGATGAGAGTGTCTGCTACCACTCGCTCACCCAGTACCTGCTTTTGTCTCCATCCATTTGTTCATTGGATGGCAAGGTCATATCCCAACAGGCACCCCACCCCACCCCCACCCTGTTTGCTTTCAGTGTTTGCTGTCTCCTCTGTTGTTCATCGGCTGAGAGCTCTTTACACTTCCTACCTGAGCCAGCAAGGGCACTTTTTCCCTTCCTGGGACCACCCCCAAGTCAAACAGAAGCTCAAGGGAGCCACAGGCCTGAGCATGTTTCAAAAAAGGCTCAGATGTGACCACCTGGCAAGGATTCCCACTCGGAAGACAGAGCCACTGGAACTGCCCGAGGGAGCCCAGCCGGGAGAGAAAGTGGGAGGGACTGAGGCTAGTGCCTCTGAGCCACTTGCCTTTGGACAACACCCTGTCCTGGACCTGGGAGGCTCTGGGATAGGGCAGGGTCGGCGTGGGGGGCATGGACACCTGGTGCGGGACAAAGAGGGGAAGGAGAGAGCTCATCACAGCCAAGGGAGAGCTGGCCAGACCGATGGAGATTCCCTGAGAGCCTGGGCCACCCCAGATGAACACCAAAGTTCTAGGACCTCCTAAGTTAGATGTCACCTGCTTCACCAACCCAGGCCTTAATTTGATTCTGCTGATTCCTTGCTTACTAAGAGATTGTTTACCACGGATGTAAGCGCCTTGCCCGTCCTCTTAGCTCATCTGCGTGCCACACCGCACGTGGCTCACCCTCCTGGGGCCTCGGTTTCCCCATCTGTACAATGGGTGCTAATTCTTACTTCAGCACGGCTGTGAGACTCATGTGAATGTACACAGAGCACGTAAAACAGCGTCTGGCACATAGTAAGTGCTCAATAAATGCCCGAGGAATCAATAGCTAGATGCTATCTGCCCCCTGAAAGGGCGAGGGCTAGGTCCTCCATCTTGCCCCAGGGTAGGGGCTGCGTCCTACTCTGCTAGCCACACCCAGGTGGCAGAGCACAGTCCTTTCTCCTCCCCTTACTCCAACCCCCCCCCATAAAGCCCGTCTCTACGCGGGGGTTCACTCTCTCAGCCACTTGGTTTGCCGTTGTGTCGGTGAGTCTGGTGGACGGGAGCTCAAGCTAGCTTGAAATACAGATTCTTATGCTTTTGCATCGGATTGGCTGGCTCCCTGATGTGGTTTCTTGGGAATCTTGAAATCTGGGCATAACACCCCCCTTGTTTCGGACACACGTGGGGTTCCAGTGCTCTGCAAGGATGGTCTGGAAAGTCAGCACGTGTTGAATCTAATGCACGGAAGGCGAGGGGGTTTAAGAAGAAGGCACACCTGCGGCCCAGGAGAGATTCTGTCTGTTGTGGTCACTGCCGTGTCCCCAGCATGCTAAGTAGGGCTGGGCTCCTGGTAGATACTGAATGAATCTTTGTTGGATAAATGTATATCATCGTTGTTTGGGGAGATCTGGGGCCCTCCAAGAGGCAAGACCCCCCTCCCCAAGCTAGCAGCCCTGAGTTCCCAGAAGAAGGAAAAACCAGACAACCTTGTCTGCGACCCCGCCTGCTTCTGAGAGGCAGACACCACAAAGCGGCCCTTCATCCTTAATGGGCTCTTTAAACAGTCAGAGAGAATTATTTCCGAACAGAGAAAGCTTTCTTCCAGAGATGCTTCAAGCATGATGTGTTTTGTCCCCGGTTTAATATGTATAATTCGCCTTTGGAAAAGGAGCCCAGAAGAGCTTGGCATGATTTAGGGACAAAGGACAATGGTCACAGTTTACCAAGCATAACTGTCTCCTGCAAAGAAGGAGAAAGATGCTGGGTGTTGCGGTAAAGTGGAAAGAAGTTAACTAGAAGAGGACGCTCTGCCGGGAGAAGGCGTGAGCCTGCAAGCAGGCCGCGTCAGAACAAAGTCTTGCACGCGAGACTTATTGTTCCGAGGCAGAACTTTCCTTGACGTGATGAATAGTCCATGAAGGCATAGAAAGTTCAGGGGAGGGTGCACTGCTGCAGGTGGAAAGAATCTTTATATAATATAGGAAATTAATAGTGTAATGTATAACTTAGCTTTGATGATTTCTTAAAGCATGTTTATTAATCATTGTCACTTGCTGTACCCCATTGTTAATCATTGTCACTTGCTGTACTCCATTGTTATTTGCTGTGCTCACCCCCAATAAAAGCCATGAGGGATCAGAGGATCTTGGCTATTCGCCTGAGCGAGCGGTAGCCCTCTGCTTCTCTGTATCCTGTCGTCCGACTCATCTCTGTGCCTCCGTTCACCAAGAACGTCAATATCTGGCGCCACGAGCAGGGACCAGGGGTGAGTCTAAGGGGCGTGGGACCGAAAGGGAGATGCCAGCGCCGAGTACGCGGAACTTTCGGCAATAGAAGCCGAGTATGGGGACTAGCCCATCGATGCAGAGTCAATATATAGCTGTCTTGAGATCATTGTTAAAGAGTTCAGGGGTAAAAGTGAAGAATGAGGCTTTTAAAAAATTGTTTGAAGCGGAAACCAAGATGGCGGCATAGGTAAACACCGGAGTTTGCTGCCTCGAACAACCACTTCAAAAATACAACTAAAAGACGGAACGGACATCACCCAGAACCACAGGAAGGCTGGCTGAGGAGAGACTCTTCAACTAGAAGCAACTAGAAGGAAAAACAACAGCATTACGAGGCTTTGAGGAGGCGCAGTGTAGAAAATTTAAAGGTACGGTGGTGCGGCGGTGCGCGCAAAGCAGGCTGGTGGCTGAGGGCGCGGTTGTCGTTTTCAATCAGGAGTGAGTCTCAGACTCTGGGCTACAGATCCGGGCAAGTCTCTAGGGACCCTGACTCAAACGGGAGAAGCGGGACTGTCTGGCTACGGTCCCTCCGAGGTTTGCAGCGGTTGCAGGGACAGAGAGGCAGAGCCCCTGGAGACGGACTGAGAGCAGTCATAGCTGCTCCCTCCCCCCGCCCTGTTGAGCCTGCCCCGCCCAAACCCTGCGCACAGCCATTTGCCAATCGCCTCAGGCAAAGGCTGGACTAGCGCCTCCCCAGAGGACTGAAGTTTTCCACACAGCTGATTCCTACAGCCAGTCGGCCTGGTGGTCAAATCCCTCTAGTGTTAACTACAACAATTAAGGCTTGGCTAAAACAAGACTGCGCACAAAGACCACAAGGGGGTGCACCAAGAAAGCATAAAAGATGCGGAGACAAAAAAACATGACAGAAATGGAGGATATGGAGCTAAGAATCGCAATTTTGAGGGCTTGCCATAAACTTGAGCAGAGCCTCACGAAAACTAATGAGACCCTCGATGCTACGATAAAGAAATTAGAAAGTGAGCATACACGGACTGAAATAAAGAATATTATACCCAATAGCAGACCAGAGGAGCACAAGAATCAAACCGAAGAAGCAAAAAACACCCAACTGGAAAAGCAAAATGAAAAAAGAATCCAAAAGTGTGAAGATAGTGTAAGGAGCCTCTGGGACAGCTACAAGCGTACCAACATCAGAATAATAGGAGTGCCAGAAGATGAGAGACAGCAAGATATTGAAAACCTATTTGAAGAAATAATGGCAGAGAACTTCCCCCACCTGGTGAAAGAAATGGACTTACAGGTCCAAGAAGCGCAGAGAACCCCAAACAAAAGAAATCCAAAGAGGACCACACCAAGACATATCATAATTAAAATGCCAAGAGCAAAAGACAAAGAGAGAATCTTAAAAGCAGCAAGAGAAAGAGACTCAATTACCTACAAGGGAATACCCATACGACTGTCAGCTGATTTCTCAACAGAAACTTTGCAGGCCAGAAGGGAATGGCAAGAAATATTCAAAGTGCTGAATACCAAGAACCTACAACCAAGATTACTTTATCCAGCAAAGCTATCATTCAGAATTGAAGGTCAGATAAAGAGCTTCACAGACAAGGAAAAGCTAAAGGAGTTCATCACCGCCAAACCAGTATTATACGAAATACTGAAAGGTATCCTTTAAGAAGAGGAAGAAGAAAAAGGTAAAGATACAAATTGTGAACAACAAACATGCATCTATCAACAAGTGAATCTAAGAATCAAGTGAATAAATAATCTGATGTACAGAATGAACTGGTGATTATAATGAAACAGGGACATAGAAAGGGAATGGACTGACTATTCTTGGGGGGGAAAGGGGAATGGGAGATTCGGGAAGAGACTGGACAAAAATCGTGCACCTATGGATGAGGACAGTGGGTGGGGAGTGAGGGCGGAGGGTGGGGTGGGAACTGGAAGGAGGGGAGTTATGGGGGGGGGGAGAGGAACAAATGTAATCTGAACAATAAAAATTTAATAAAAAAAAAATTGTTTGAAGCAATTCAGCAGCACTGTTATTGGTTTAACCCAGAAGGAAAACAGCAGTTAAATCTTAAATTGTGGAAACAAATTGGAAGGTCATTAAGAAGGGCTCACCAACAGGGAAATGCTATAGAGGCTGATGTATGGGCTGTTTTTAATTTAGTAACGTTAGCTTTACAGCCTTTTCAGTCTGATTCTGAAGATTGTAAAGAAATTCCTATGAAGTCACAAAGTGCTGCTCCAGGAGCTGAATGTTTAAATCCTGAGCCTCTCCCTCCTGGGAAATCACTACCACCCGAGCCGCTCCCGTTAGAGGTCACTGAACCGAGGGAGTCAAGTAAAAGACAGAAAGCTAGGGATAAAAATGAAGTAGGGGGTTATGAAAGAATAACCTCAGCCAGCGATTCAGAGCTCGATGATTCATCTTCTGCTGGTTCCGAAGATGATCGATGCCCTCACCCTAAGTTAAGGAAAAGAAGAGTGGCGAGAAGGGAAACAGAGATGAAGGAACTTTTAGGGAGTTTAAAAGAATTATTACTTACAGTAGTAAGGAAAAGAAAGAGAATAAAAGCCCTCAGGAGTTGGCTGCACCGCCGCCGAAAAGTGAAAGTAAAGCAGCACTAGCCATTAATCTGGAGTTAGCAGTTGAGCCTCCACCCACCTCCTGAGGACACAAAGAGCTGCTAATGCTCAATACCCTCAAGGGTTATATGTATTATTAATTATAATATTATTATATATAATTATATATGTTATTAATTTTTATATATTAATTAATATAAAATTAATTTATACAGATTATAAATTAATTCCTTATACTTGGAATGCTATAGCTAAGGCAGTATTAGCCCCAGGGCAATATCTGAAATTTAAATCCTGGTGGTGGGAAGAAGCCAGGAGAGTGGCGATGATTAACGCCCAAGAAAACCCACCTAGATGTAATTTTGACCAGTTAACAGGAACTGGAACACATAGTAGCTTACAGCAACAGGTGCTGTTAGAGGATGCTGTTATTGCACAAATTAGAACTTGTTGCTTAAAGGCTTGGTCAAAAATAGAGGAGGCTAGCATCCCAGTCCAATCATTTTCTAAAGTTATATAAATAATATTAATATAATAATAATAATAATCTTATTAAAATCTTATATAAATAATTAATAATAATAATAATAATACTCTTCTTGCTGATGCATTAAAATTCCCATCCTGCTAAATGCTATGGATGTGGGAAAGTGGGACATATGGAAAAAAAAAAATGGTCTGAAGGCAAAAGTCCCACAAGGGAAAGCTAAACATGCTCCTGGAGTTATTAATGCAAATTATGAAGGAGAAATATAAGTTATGATGTCTGCTTTTAGTATTATAAATATAAAGGCTGGAAAAAATGGCACAGTTATTATTACTTCCCTATAAACAAATAGGGCATACAGCACCAGTTAAGCAAACTAGAAGATTTAGTAGCACAGGAAAAAAGGTTTTTTAACATACAATTTTAGGAGGCCAAAGACCTCAATTTTTACAATTTATTCCTGGAGGGAATAAAAATTATCAACCTAGTGGATTCTAGGGCTGATGTAACTATAGTTTCTACTTTGCACTGGCCTCAATCTTGGCCGGTACACAAGGTGAATACAACTTTTACAGGTTGTAAACCTCACTGAAATTTTACAAAGCTCTAATGTACTTGAATGTCAGGGGCCTGAAGGACAAAAAGGCAAAATACAGCCATATGTTGCCTCCATTGCACTATCTTTGTGGGGAAGAGATCTTTTACAACAATGGGGGGCTACAATTACTATACCTTCTCTTCTGAAAGGTCATAGACAAATGATTTGTCAAGCTGGTGCTGGCGTCACTGGCACCAGTGTTCAGGACCAAAATTTATAGAGGGGGCCACTTCAAAGCGCTTCGCCCTGCCTTTAAAATGGAAAACAACTGAACCGGTTTGGGTAGAGCAGTGGCCCCGAACAAGAAAAAAGTTGGAAGTGCTCCAAATTATTATCAAAGAATAAATACAACTAGGGCATATAGAAGCCAGCTCTAGTCCATGGAATTCCCCTGTCTTTGTTATAAAGAAAAAACCAGATAAATGGAGAATGTTAACTGATTTAAGAAGGATTAATGAGATTATTAAACCTATAGAACCTTTACAACCTGGAATTCCAAATCCAGCATGAAAGCCTTTGCTGTAATGGGCAAGCCCCGAGCCATTAAAACTGACAATGGCTCAGCATATTTATCAGGTAAGTGTCAACAATTTTTTCAACAATTTGATATTAAACATATTACAGGAATTCCTGGAAACAGTACAGGTCAAGCAATTATTGAACGACAGAATCGCACCCTTAAGGAAATGCTGCAAAAACAAAAAGGGGGAGAAGAGCTGGTATCAAGCCAGACTCCCCGATGAAGATTATTAAGAGCTCTATTTACTTTAAATTTTTTAAATTTGAATACAGATGCAGTGTCAGCTGCCGAAATGCATTGGGAACATAAACAGGAGGTCCCGGTAGAACAACCTATTATGTATCAAGATGTCACTACTAATCAATGGTGCCCGACTACCGTTTTAAGGTGGGGTCGAGGCTATGCTTATGTTTCCACAGGAACTAAGAAGTTCTAGATTCCTGATAAAAGAATCAAGCTAAGGCATGGCGAGCAAGAGGAAGCGTGATGAGGCGGGACTAGAAGACCGGTTTGCACAGCTAACCATCCAGAGAGGACAAACAATTCGCACGCAGTTGCCTCGCACCCGAAACATTTCTCCACCGACATGGGGACAGGTGAAGCGCCTATGCCAGGAAGGGGAATGCCTTGTGACTGCCCATGGAAGGCCCTGTAACTAATGACTCTAATTGGATGCCTGGACTTTTTAAAGATCGTGGGCCTTTGAAACCAGATGAAAAAGGGTCCAGTCCAATGGAATCAAACTGCTGGAGAAATATCTTGTTTTAATTGTACTTTGTTAACCTGTGTAAATAACTCTGTACCTTTTAATCACAGTAGAGAGAGCTTGTATCTATTGCGGAAGGAATATTGAAGAGATCAAAAAGGTTTATTGGCATACTAATTGCTGCAATTCTAGGATTGATTGCTGTAACAGCGACTGCAGCAACGGCTGGGGTGGCATTGCAGCGATCAGTCCAAACTGCTACTTTTGTTCAGGAATGGCATAAAGATTCAGAACAGTTATGGAGTTCTCAACGGAAAATTGATAGTAAAATTAATGAACAAATAGCCGATCTTGAACAAACAGTAGCTTTATTAGGGGACCAAATTGTAAGCCTGCAAAGGCGATTACAGTTAAAATGTGATTGGAACCATACTGGTCTGTGTATCACCCTTGTGCCTTACAATGAGACAGCTTTTCCTTGGGATAAGGTTAAGAAACACTTATTGAATCATGCCAATTTAACACAAGAAATTATTGATCTTTAAGATCATATTCACACAACATTTCAAAAGAGATTAGAGGAGGTAACCGGACAGCAAATTTTACAAGGTCTTATAAATGAGATACAGAACATGAATCCTATTCCACATATTCAAGCATTAATGGAAACCTCCTCAGGGTTGTTATTGCTAGTATTGATACTTTGCTTTGTTCTATATTTAGTCTGCAGAAGATCGCATAAAGCCGCAGCAGTGAACAATCAACGCAGTGCTATTTTTTCTGTCATGAACCTGAAGCAAAACAAAAAAGGGGGAAAATGTTGCGGTAAAGTGGAAAGAAGTTAACTAGAAGAGGACGCTCTGCTGGGAGAAGGCGTGAGCCTGCAAGCAGGCCGCGTCAAAACAAAGTCTTGCACGCGAGACTTATTGTTCCGAGGCAGAACTTTCCTTGACGTGGTGAATAGTCCATGAAGGCATAGAAAGTTCAGGGGAGGGTGCACTGCTGCAGGTGGAAAGAATCTTTATATAATATAGGAAATTAATAGTGTAATGTATAACTTAGCTTTGATGATTTCTTAAAGCATGTTTATTAATCATTGTCACTTGCTGTACCCCATTGTTAATCATTGTCACTTGCTGTACTCCATTGTTATTTGCTGTGCTCACCCCCAATAAAAGCCATGAGGGATCAGAGGATCTTGGCTATTCGCCTGAGCGAGCGGTAGCCCTCTGCTTCTCCATATCCTGTCGTCCGACTCATCTCTGCGCCTCCGTTCACCAAGAACATCAATACTGGGTGCGGAAAGATCACGAGCAAAAGGCGTGGCTCCATGGAGCGAGGGCGGTCCAATGCTCCAGGAGGTCACTGTTTCGATTCTGGTTGGGCACATGCCCTGGTAGGGGTGCACAGGAGGCAGCAGATGGATGGCTTCTCTCATTGAGATTTCTCTGTCTCTCTCTCCCTTCCTCTCTCTCTGAAATCAATTAAAATATCTATTTTTTTAAATTAGCCCAGTCGTGGTGGCTCAGTGGTTGAGTGTCAATCTATGAACCAGGAGGTCAGGGTTTGATTCCCTGTCAGGGCACATGCCCAGGTTTCGGGCTCAATCCCCAGTGGGGGGCATACAGGAAGCAGTTCATCAATGATATCAATGATTCTCTCTCATCATTGATGTTTCTATGCCTCTCTCCCTCTCCCTTCCTCTCTGAAATCAATACAAATATAGATTTAGCCCTAGCTGGTTTGGCTCAGTGGATAGAGCATCGGCCGGCGAACTGAAAGGTTCTGGGTTCAATTCCGGTCAAGGCATATGTCTGGGTTACAGGTGGTGGTCAATGATTCTCTCTCACCATTGATGTTTCTATCTCCCTCTCCCTTCCTCTCAGAAATATATATATATATATAATTTAAAGAGCAAAAGGATCTGAGCCATGCATTTCTCAGAAGGTTCCATTATGGTGGACCCTGGGGCCACACGGCTAAATGCCTTATGGCTGCTCCAACCTGTGATTGGGAAATGGATACGTTACTGTCCCTGGCCCCCAGGGGAGGCTTGGCTGAGAAGAAGGAGCAGCCGCTCTGCTCCCATTGGGTCTCTGGAGATCCCCTCCCATGTCTGTTAGATATTAACTCAGCCAGGGCAGGCCAAGGCAAACAGGCCAGAGCCGGGCAAACAAGAGGACAGGCATCTGTGGCCGGCGGCCCACATCACCGTCCCACTGCCATGGACGTGCCCTGGTCCCTGGGCTTGACTCTGCTCCTCTTGGGGATCCCCCTCACCCATGCTGAGCCACTGTGAGTCTGGGAAGCTGAGGGGAACCTGCCTACACATCCGTGGTCTTTATGACTCCCCGCAGGGGACCCCGTCGGTCTCTGCCGTTGCCTCCCCCACTGGAGGCCCCTGGGCCCTGTGTTTGTCTGCCGGCAGGTATATCCTGGTGACCCCCCGAGTCCTGCGGGTCGGCAACCCTGAGAACATCCACGTGCAGGCTCACTCGGACTCCAGGCAGCCCCTTACCGGGACCCTGGAGGTGAACCTCACTGTGTGGGACTTCCCCCTGAAGAAGGCGGAGGTGGCCAGAAGCCAGCTCACTCTCTCACCGGAAAACCACTTCATGAGCCAGGCAGCCCTGACGGTAAGAGACAGGCCAGCATGGGTGGCCACAAAGGGAGGCTCCAGGCCGGCAGCAAGGGCGGAGAGCGGCAGGCTCTAGGGGGGATTTCCACTAGATGCACGAGGGAATAGACGCAGGGCATGGGTCTACTTAGTGCTCCTCTTATGTTCTGTCCATTTAGAAATCCAAAATCCCTTCATCTGGGCTCCCAGAAGGGCCATGCTTATTAGCCTATAATGAGTGGTCGGCAAACTCACTAGTCAACAGAGCCAAATATCATCAGTACAACGATTGAAATTTCTTTTGAGAGCCAAGTTTTTTAAACTTAAACTATATAGGCAGGTACATTGTTATTAACTTAATTAGGGTACTCCTAAGGCTTAGGAAGAGCCACACTCAAGGGGCCAAAAAGCCGCATGTGGCTTGCAAGCCGCAGTTTGCTGACCACTGGCCTATATGATGCCTCTGTGCTAATTATAAAGGCGCCCTCTGCTGGTGACTTGGAAAACTGACCATGGCCTGGATTGTATGTATCTCCGCTTGGAGGCCACGTCCTTGTGCGGGATCAAACTGTGCAGCCACACGGGGCGGCCTTGCTCCCAAAGGCAGAGCTGGAGGGCCCCCACTCAGTTGGCTCTCCCAAGATCTGGCCCAGGGCTTTGCTCCCAGGGATGGAGACCCCAGCAGGGCCTGAGGAGTGTGGGCATCTCTCCCCAGATTCCCGAGAGCCTGGTATACCCCCCACAACCAGGGCAGCAGCATGTCATCATCCGGGCAACGTGGGCACCCACCTCCACCTCCTCGTTCATGGAGAAGGTTGTGCTGGTGGCTCCCCATGCTGGCTACATCTTCATCCAGACGGACAAGACCATCTACACCCCTGAGCACATGGGTACAGCCTCTGCGCACTGGGCCTGGAGCAGACATCGCCTCTCCCCCCGGCCTCCCCCAATGCCCAACGTATCCCACCTGCCTAGGTCCCCCCACTGCCCAAGACTATAATGACTACAGCCCTCTCCAAACTCTACCCAACACTCAGCGTCTTCCTCCTCCCCCAGTTCAGTACCGGGTGCTCGCTGTGAACCACAAGATGGATCCTGTGACCAGGACGTTCACTCTGGACATCAAGGTGGCCTCTCCGGTTGGCAGGGTGGGTGGGTCCCAGGCACTGGGGTTATATCATGTGCTGAGGGCCTGGGGGCATGAACCACCTACCCGCTGTCCCCGCAGAACCCAGAAGGGATCACTGTGCTCAGCCAGGATCTGCTGGCCAGCAGAGGTATCTTCACGAGCTCCTTCCACCTTCCACCTCCCAGAGCTCATCAGGTGCCCTACTGGGAGCCCTAGGGCCGGGGGGGGTGGGAGGGGCCTCCTCAGTCTCCATCTCTCCTAACTTTCTGTGCCTCAGTTTTGGGACCTGGACCATTGAAGCCAGTTACCAAAGTGCAACCAAGCTGAAGTTCAAAGCAGCCTTTGACGTGAAGGAGTATGGTGAGCAGCGTGGGACGGGGAGGGCGAGGTGGGACAAGCCAGAAGCAGGGCTGGAGACGCAGAGGAGGTCTTGTGGCACACCTACTGTGTGCCAGGGCCCGGACTGGGTGCCGGTGAACAGGGATGCATGTTCCAGTCCTTGGGGGTGGCCACAGTGACCAGGGAAGGAGCAGGACAGGGAGGCGATTAGGGCGAGGACGGTGAGTTGCTGAGAGTGTCCATTGCCTTTACTCCGCCCAGTGCTCCCTTCTTTTGAGGTCCGGCTGATCCCAAAGAAGAGCTTCTTCTACCTCAATGATGAATCTCTGTGTGTGGAAATCCAGGCCTGGTGAGTCCCCTCACTCTTAGCCTGGCCTGAGGACCAAGGACACCAAGAAACTGAAGGGGCCCTAACTGATTTGGCTCAGTGGATAGAGCATCGACCTACGGACTGAAAGGTCCCAGGTTCGATTCCGGTTAAGGGCATGTACCTTGGTTGCGGGCACATCCCCAGTGGGAGGTGTGCAGGAGGCAGCTGATCGATGTTTCTCTCTCATCGATGTTTCTAACTCTCTATCCCTCTCCCTTCCTCTCTGTAAAAAATCAATAAAATATATTTTTTTTTAAAAGAAACTGAAGGGTAGTAAGAATTGGGTCACGTGTATAGCACTTGGGGCATCATGAAGGCACTTTCTGACACCCATCAGATATTCTGGGTCACCCACATCGTCCCACGAGGTTGTACAGACCACGTCTGCCACCTGTGAGGTTGTACAGACCATCCCTTCAGGCTTCTGGGGTTGTACAGGCCACCTTGTCTACCTAATGGAGCGCCCCACATCTCATGGTATGGACCACCTCGGAGGGTCCACAAGGTTGCACAAGCACCTTGTGAGGTTACCCAGATCACCTCTGCAGACTATGAGACTACAAATGCCATATCTGCTGCCTGTGGGGTTTACTGACCATCTCCACAGCTCTATGAAGTTGTATAGGCCATGTTGTCCCCCTAAGCTTATAAGGGCCATTCCTGCCACTTCTTAACGTTATACAGACCATTCCTGAACCCTTATCATGCTGCACAGGCCACCTCTGCCACCCCACAGGTTGCCCAGACTCCTATGTGGCTCCAAATCGTAGTATAATATACCTCTACCATCTCGTGAGGTTTCACAAGCCACATCTACCACTCAACAAGGCTTTATGTAACATATTGGTCACCTCCCAGGATTTTGTGGGTCAGCAATGAAACCTTAGCTTCCAGGGGGCCGCCTCTGCCCCTCCCCAAGTTTCACGGCCATCGTTGCAGCCCTCTGAGATCATACAGGCCGTCTCTGTAGCCACGGAAGGTTGTGCGGGGCTTCAGAGCCAGTGGAGCGTCTCTTTATCCCCCAGGTATATATTCAACAAGCCGGTGGACGGACATGCCCTGGCCATCTTCGGGGTGAAGCTGGGTTCCCGCCGGATCGCCATTCAAAGTTCTCTACAGAGGGTGGAGGTAACCAATTCGGACCCCTCCCCAGTCTCCTTTCCCCCCAGCCCTCCTTCACTTCCCCACGAAACCACCTCCTCTCCTCTCTCCTGCCCTGAGAGCAGATCTCCAGAGGCGAGGGTCACGTCTCCCTCCAGAAGGACACGTTGATGGCTGCATTCCAAGGCCCAGAAGAGGACTTCATAGGGGCCTCGATCTATGTCAACGTCACCGTGTTCTCCTCAGGTGCTGCCCTCACCCATGGCCCACGGCTGAGTTCAGGACACTGTGTTCCTTCTCAGCCCAGACATTCCTCCCACGTGACCACAGGTGGCCTCCTGCCTGCGTTTCCTCATCAGAGAAATGGGGAAACATCAGAAGGGCTGGCAGGAGTTGAACTTGTGTTACTGTCTTTCCCTGTCATCATCTCCAACATGTGCCTCCCATACCTGCCGCCCTGCCACTCCCCCAAGAAATTAAATTTCCTCCACAGACCTCATGGTCCCCTCTCTCTACAGGGGGTGAGATGGTGCAGGCCGAGACCTCAGCGGTGAAGATCGCCCGGAGCCCATACAACATCAAGTTCACCAGGACACCCCAGTATTTCAAGCCGGGGATGCCCTTCCATTTTAGGGTCAGAGTCTGAGTTCACTCCATTTAAGGACTCAGGGGCCCCACCCTCAAACAGCCACACCCCAGAAATAAAAATCCACATTGGACTCACCTGCCCCCAATCTTTCTTAGAGTTGAGTCCATCATGCCCCCAGATTAATCTCAAGGTTTCCTCAAGTCTTAACCCATGTCTTCCCAAAGCACAGAGAGGGCTCCATAATTTCTCTATGGGAACTTAGGAGTCACAGTCAGGCTGGAACATGGTGCTTAAGGGTTTATCTTGAGGCTGCATTTGCACAGTAAGCACACTGTTTTCTCATACATTCATTTGGGGTGACCTTGATGTGTCTGATGGGCATTACTTTAGTCCCAGTCCTGCTCTGTTCCCCCCACCCAAGACCTCCATGTCTCCTCCTACTGCTCCACCCCCAATTCCACCCTACCCTCACCCCACAGGCACACCAATACCCAGGGCTACCACCTATGGATGTGCGCAGCAATGCTCTAGGGGTGCCATTCACAAAGACTCTAGTGTGAATGGTATCCCTGGTGTTTGCTCAGTGCACAACTGGCACAGCTGTCCAAGGCAGCCCTAACCAGGTGGCATTCACAGCTCCCACCTCTCACAGCAGGCCGCCCCCAGGCCTGTCCTTTATCTCACCCCACACTCCTCCTCAGGTCTTCGTCTCAAATCCTGACGGGTCCCCAGCCTCCGGAGTTCTTGTTCGCTGCCAAGACCGCAAAATGTACACCTCACCCAGTGGGGTGGCCACTCTAACCATCAACACAGACACACAGCTGAAGCAGCTCCCTATCCAGGTACCGATCTGATGGGGCAGAAATGGTGGGGTTGTGTAAATGGAAAGTATCAAGAGTTAGTCGCCCATCAATCTCCCCAGGTGGTAACTGATGAGGATCTCCGGCCAGAGGATCAAGCATCGGCCAGGATGACTGCTTGGCCTTACTCAACTCAGGATGGGTCAGGGAACTTCCTGCACATAGAGGTGAAGACGTCTGACACTGAAGTTGGCAGCAGCCTCCAGCTGAGCCTCCACACAAGGCATCTGAACCCCGCAGCCAAGGATCAGATCACTCACTTCACCATCCTGGTGAGGGACTAAGACCAGGGCTTGAGCCAAAGAATTCTTTCCCTGGAACAGTCTTGGGTAGCTGAGTTGGAGGAACTGTGAACATGGTGTGAAGGTGGGACCCATCTGGGGTAGGCTCAGGCCAAGGAATGAAGCATAGGGACTGAAGACCTCTCTTGTGGGCTGGCCCTACCCTTCTCATCTTGGCTTCCCCTGTTTTTAAGGTCCTGAGTAAGGGTCAGATTGTGTCTACCAAACATCAATTAAAACGTCACAGGAGTGTCTACACGTCAGCCATCATTGATGTGACTTCAGAGATGCTGCCCTCCTTCCGCATCCTGGCCTTTTATTTACTGCCCAGAGGAACAGGCCAGAACCCTGAATTGGTAGCCGATTCCATATGGATTGATGTGAAAGACAGATGCATGGGGACGGTGAGCCAAACTCCTTAAAGTTGTACATCACCATCAAAAAGCTCGGGAGAGGGTCTGTCCAAGTTCAAGGGCTCCCAGCCTAGAGGCAAGTGAGTGTAAGAGGAAGAGATGTGGCTTTAAAAGCTCAACCTAGGGAGTGGAGATGATGCAAGTAAATGTGTGGAGCTGGAATTGGTCTGGTGGAGTTCCCTAATGCTCCATCAGAGTTGTAGGCAACATGAACCTGAAAGTGAACTTGAGCCCCTGGCCAGTGTGGCTCAGTTGGTTGGGCATTGTCCCATGCACCAGGAGGTTGTTGGTTCAATTCCTGGTCAAGGGCACAAGCCCAGGTTACAGGCTCAATTGGCTGCAGGAGGCAGCCAATCAATGTTGTGCTCTCACATCAATGTTTCCTCTCTCTCTCTCTCTCTCTCTCTCTCTCTCTCTCTCTCCCTCTCCCTCTCCCCTTCTTCCTCTCTCTTTGAAAATCAATAAACTAAAAAAAAAAGTGGACTTGGGGAAGCCCCTTGGCAGTCTATAAGCCCTTTTTTATGACATATCTCTTTTTCCTGGATCAGCTGAAGGTTGGCTTAAATCATGAAGACTCCTTCAGTTCTTTGGAGCCCAACAGCAAGGTGGACATAAAGGTGACAGGTGATGCAGAGGCCACAGTGGGGCTTGTGGCCGTGGACAAGGCTGTTTACGTCTTGAACAGCAAACACAAGCTCACACAGAAGAAGGTGAGTACGTGTGCATTTGGGGTCAAAAGGTTGCCTGGACATTCTAGCTGGAGTTTCCTCTTCTTCAGCTGTAAAATGCAACATCAACGGTTGCAAGGACGCAAGTAGCTAGGGCACAGCCTAGAGATTGGCAGGTGGTAAGAACTCAATCAGTGGCAGATAGTGTGAGAATTATTACTTGAGCCAGCAATGACAGTGCATTATTGCTCCTTCCCTGGAGGGTCATACAGGCTCCAAGTCCAGGTTCCTCTCTGGCCCCCCAGGTCTGGGATGTGGTGGAGGAACACGACATTGGCTGCACCGCCGGCAGTGGGAAAGACGGGCTAGCTGTGTTCAAGGATGCTGGGTTGGACCTGAAGATGAGCACAGGGATGGACACCTTGGCAAGCTCAGGTACAGGCAGGGGGTGGGAGGTGGGCAGGAGGGTGGCAGGGATGGAGGCAATGCTGTCTAGTGGTTAAGAACATGGGGTTTGGCATCTAACAAACAGGCTAAAATTCAGGATCTTGGCACTTACCATGGGCCAGTCACATTTCTTCTCTGAGTCTGGGTTTCTCTGTCCATAAAGTGGGGATAATAATACAAGTAACTCACTCTGTCTTAGTTAAGGTATAGGTTTGTCCATACGAATCAGAGATAAAATAATAGCAGCTCAAATAAGATAGAAGTTTATTTCTCACTCAGTCACCATCCAGAGGTCATTCTGGGACTCAGGCTGCTTCTAGCTTATTGTTCTGACATATTCCAAGATAGCACCTCATCTGAACCTCATTTCAGGCAGGAGGATGAAGGGAAGAGGGAAAGAGAGGACATTATTCTCACATTCATTGGCCAGAACTCAGTCACATGGCCCCACCTAGGCCCAAGGGACGTGTACTGGGAAATGTACTCTTCATTCTGAGTGATATATAAAGATGGAGGTTTAGTTGCTACAGATGAGAGGAGGAGGATAGATACTGGGGACAACTAGCAGTGTGTTCTTTCAGCAATAAATAGTTACATCATGAGTTTCTGTCTACTGCAATCTATATGCACGATGCCATTGATAGAACTCTATGACTCCAATGATTGTACTCACTTTACATAGCTGGCGAAAGTAACCCCCAGCGCCCGGCTGGTGTTGTCTAGTGGTTGAGCGTTGACCTATGAACCAGGCGGTCACGGTTGGATCCCCCATCAGGGCACATGCCAGATTGCAGGCTCGGTCCCCTGTAGGGGGAGTGCAGGAGGCCTGTTGATGATCTCTCTCTTATCATTGATGGTTTCTGTCTCCCCTCTCCCTCTCCCTCTCCCTCTCCCCTCTCCCTCTCCCTCTGCCTCTCTCCCTTCTCTCCCTCTCTGAAATCAATTTAAAAAAAATAATAATAATGCCCCAGAGAGGTTGTGACTTGTTGAAGACTGTATAGCTTTTCCATGGTGAATCTTAAATATGAGGTACCCATGGAATAGAATGAGGTGATGGGCATCACCCATGGGGCGTACAATACACTTCATCAAGGGTGTTGGTAATGATCTTGACAGTTGTCCTCATGCTTCCCTCTGGCCTCCAGACTGGCACTGCCCCCAGAGCCACCCTCCCAGCCGCCGCCGCCGCTCCCTAAAGAGCCTGGAGACCAAGAGGAACGCAGGTCAGAGCTAAAGCTGGATGTCCCCCTCTTGGCTCCCTGACCTACTGGATTCATCAGGGCTTAAAACCGCAAACTGAACCCATTCTAGGTACTTCACGCAGTCAGGGAGGGATTTAATCCTAGGAATTTGGTGCTTTCAACATTACTTGACTGGGCTATAGGAATGGAAAGTTGCAGACTGGCTGCTCACTGGGACTCAGGATCACCCCCCTGCAGTTCTTGCAATGCATGAAATCTCCGGAAACTTCTGACAATATTTCTCAAAGAGATAGTGGAACATGGAATTTTTCCCATTAAAACCCACACAGACTGAGGCCCACTCCTTAGCTACACTGCTGCAGGGGAAACGCTCTGTTTCTCTTTCACAAGAGCTTCTGGGGGGCAGAATCTAATTCCAGCCAGAACTCCAGCAGCAAGAGAGTCTGGGAAACCCAGCTTTCAGATGTCAGATGGAGGAGGGAATGTAGACAAGCGGAGAAGTCGGTGCTGAGTGCCAATGGGTAACGTTTGGCTCTGGGCCCGGCGTTCCCGGACGGTGGGAGGCCCCTCTGGCTGGTGTCAGAAGCGTGTGTTCTATGAGCGTTAGATTTTTCCGTCTCTTTGAGCCATGCTAGGAGTTGGTGGAACTAAATGCAAAGAAGATAAGTAAAATGTAATAAAAATCAAGGTAAAACCCTAATATAATTTCCATATCAAAAATCATGCTCACCTTCTGGAGAGAGTTTGTAATATGAACTGCTGTTTTATTTATTTAACGGCACTGATCCGTTCTACGATTTAACTATGGATCTTCTAGCCGTGTTGTAAGGTGGACAACGAGATTTTTAAATTGCGATAATTACGGCGAGGTTTATGCTTTTTACAAATACATCATGAAAATTGGGAGCCGAAGTGGCATCTTTTAGACATAAACATGGCGTTACCAATCTTGTCAAAAAGGAGCACACGGAGGAGGCGGGGAGGGGCGGGGAAGCCGCAGCAGCCTGGAGTCTAGTCCCAGCCCTGCCACTGGGAGGTGTGTGGCCCTAGGCCAGGAAACTGACCCCTCTGTCACTCGGCTTCCCGATCAGAACTCCCCATATGGGTTCAATGTGAGCTTTCAGGGGGAAGATATAGACCAAGTGCCAGGACCCGCATCTGCCGGCGTTCAGGCTAAGCAAGGCCAAGCGTGCGTGCCCTGAGGCGGCTGGCTCCCAGCGTCCTCAGCCCCTGCTCAGCCCCTCCTCGTCCCTCTTAACCTGGCCCGCAGTGAACAAGTTCAACACAGAGCTGGAGCGCAAGTGCTGTGAGGCTGGGCTCCGGGAGAACCCCGTGGGGCTGTCGTGCGAGGAGAGGACCCGGCACGTCCGCCCTGAGCCGGCCTGTGTGGCCGCGTTCCTGAGCTGCTGCCATCTGTCTGCGGCCCTGACTCGGGAGGCCCTGCAGGAGGAGCTGCTTCTGGGGACAAGTGAGGGGGCACGGCAGGAGGCACAGGGAGGGGGCCTCCACCAAAGGGCCTGGAGCGCCATGGGGTCCAGGGGAGATTCGGCCACGGGAACCTTGCCTGGGGGGACCGTGCCTCAGAGCTGCGGGGCGACTGACCCAGGGAGAGAGGCGAAGGTGATCCCAGCCGCGTCTGCTCCCTGCAGCGGACGACGA
>NW_005871587.1:355076-372615 GCF_000147115.1 Myotis lucifugus | reverse complement strand
ACGCCCTTCTCCTGGGGGTGGACCCCACTTAGCCCTCCCATGGGTGATTGGTCCCCCCCGGAACAGAGGCTCTGTCCCAGGCAGCACCCACTTCAGGCAACGCCCCCTGCCCTGCCTCTAACAAGGAGGGAGCGTTCTCCCCACACCCTTCGAGGGTGGAACCTGCCCCGATTCCCATGGCCCACGTGGCAGCTCGTGGCCGTCAGCCTCAAGCCCGGACAAGGTGACCCCGCAGGCCCGATGCCGAGAGTGCTGGGTGCCCAGCCCCGGGGCCGTGGCTTCTGCTTAAGCTCAACGCCATCTCCTGGTCCTAGGTCTCTGCGTCTCGGAGCCTTTCGAGATGACGGTCAGGAAACCGTTCTTTGTGGATCTGAAGCTGCCCTTCTCCATGGTCCGGAACGAGCAAGTCCAGATCCAAGCCGTGCTGTACAACTTCCTGAGCCGCCAGGTCAAGGTGAAGCCTCCGCCCCCCACCCCCCTTCCTGCCAAAACACTGGTCCGTGTGTCTTATAAAAGGGGAGGGAGTGTGTCATTATCCGCAAGGGCCAGGGAAGTGGTGGCCTTTTTGGAAGACTTCTAAGATATTTCTTTTCTTTTCTTTTTTTTTAAAATATATTTTATTGATTTTTTACAGAGAGGAAGGGAGAGGGATAGAGAGTTAGAAACATCGATGAGAGAGAAACATTGATCATCTGCATCCTGCACACCCCCCTACTGGGGATGTGCCTGCAAGCAAGGTACATGCCCTTGACTGGAATAGAACCTGGGACCCTTGAGTCCGCAGGCTGATGCTCTATCCATTGAGCCAAACCGGTTAGGGCTCCTTTCTTTTTTGAAACATATTTTTGTTGATTTCAGAGAGGAAGGGCGCGAGAGAGAAACATCAATGATGAGAGAGAATCATTGATCAGCTGCCACTGGGGATCCAGCCCACAACCCAGGCATATGCCCTGACCGGGAATCGAACCGTGACCTCCTGGTTCATAGTTCGATGCTCAACCACTGAGCCACACCAGCCAGGCGAAGATATTTTCTTACTGAAACCTCTCCACAACCCCAGCAGATGGGTCCCATTATGGTTCTTTAGAGATGAGGAAACTGAGGCACAGAGAGGTCAAAGGGCTTTCTGAGATCACCCAGCACAGACATGGCAGGAGGGGTTTGAACCCAGACAGGGTCTTTGCTATCAACCCCTATGCCGTGCTGTTACCTACTCAAGACTCTCGGGCCGGGGGCAGGCGGCGGGTGTGACTCCAGGGTCCTGGGCCACCCATGCATCAGGACCCGCCACTGCCCACCCGCCCCAGGTCCGCGTGGAGTTCCCCCACAAGGAGCCGCTGTGCAGCGCATCCAGGCCAGGAGCCCCGTCCCGCCAGGTGGTGGTCCTGCCCCCCACCTCCACCAAGGTGGTGCCTTTTGTGCTTCTCCCGCTTGAGATGGGCAAAGTGGACGTGGAGGTCAAGGTCATAGGCTCCGGGATCCAGGACCATGTGAAGAAGACGCTCCTGGTCCGGGTAATGGATCCGCCCACGCCATGCTGCCCATGCAGACAGTGGCACCTCCCCTGTGTGGTCATGGGAGGGACAGGTGGGCCCAGGACCAACAAACAGGCCTCCCGGATGGGAGGGAGCTGAGAGAATCGATGTGAAAGTTCAATCACAGAGGCCCCACTTCACAACTTTGGAGTCAGACCTGGGTTCAAATCTTGACTCTTCCGTGTGACCTCACTCAGGCAACGCACTTAACTTCTCTGAGCCCCCATTTTCTCACTGACAGAATGGGGGTGATCATCACAGCCATGCACAACCAGAGGCTGTGAAAATTACATACGACCTGTGCATGACCCATCAAAAATACTTTATTTTCTTAACAAACACATGATGAGGCCTTACAATATAGCACTTTAAGAATATTAACTCATTGCCCGGCCGGCGTGGCACGTCAGTTGAGCATCAACCTATGAACCAGATCATGGTTTGATTCCTGGTCAGGGCACATGCCCGGGTTGCGGGCTTGATCCCCAGTGGGGGGCATGAGAAAGGCAGCCGATCAATGATTCTCATTGATGTTTCTCTCTCTCCCTCTCCCTTCCACTCTTTTTAAAAATCAATAAAAAATAAAAATAAAATAAAAAGAATATTAACTCATTGGACCCTCAGAACAACCCTAGGAGGTAGGGACTATTATCATCTCCCTTTTATGCATGAGAAAACTGAGGCACAGAGAGGTTAAGTAATTTGCCCGAGGTCACACAGCTAAGAAGTAGAAGAGCTGGGATTTGAACCCAGATATTAGTGCTCCAGAGTCTGCGTTCTCACCAGCTGAGCAAAGCTTCCTCTTACTGTCATTGCGACTGTTACTTTTGCTATGGCTTTTAACTTGCTTCCTCCTTGCCTCCCCACAGGCAGGGGGCAAGATAGAAAAAATATCTCATAGCTTCGTCCTGAACCCCCAAGGTTTGTAGAGTCTGCAAAGGGCATGTGGGATCCTGGGGACATGCCAGGGCAGAGGGAGGGGTTCAATGAGGTGCTCAGGCCAGGGGGGCTCCGTGCCTTCTGACCTCCCTGGCCCCAGAACCTGCTTGTCACAGAAGGTTGTGTCTGCTCAGGTCGGCCCCAGGTGGAGCTGGTGCCAAGAAGAGACCTTTGGAACAAGATGCCCAACACAGAGGCAGAAGTGTTTGTCAGCGTCCAAGGTGCTTAGGGCACAGCTGGCTCCTGGGGCGGGGGCGGGGGGAGGGGGGAGGCGGGGGAGGGGGGAGCTGGCTCCTCCAGGGCCGCCTGGGCACCGCAGCAGGAGGGGCCGGGAGTGCCCATGTGGAGTGATCAGAAAGCTTAGGCCATTCCCAAGACGACCCTGCCCACCTGGCAGGGGACATCCTCGGTGAGACCATCCTGGGCAGCCTGACCTCCCGAGAAACGCATGAGCTGCTGAGGGTCCCGACCGGCTGCCCCGAGCAGACGCTGAGCAGCCTGACGCCGGTGATCATCCTGACCCGCTATCTGGACGCCACGGGCCAGTGGGGCAAGGTCGGGGTGGAGCACAGGGACCAAGTGATGAAGAACATTGTCAGCGGTGAGGCCCTCCTGTGACCTTGATGAGGGTTTCTGGGGCTCTTTGGGAGGGTGACGAGGGTACCCCCAGGTTTGAGGGAGGTCCCATGGGACCCTCCCAGACAATAGCACCCAAACTCTGACTCCTCTCCCAGATGACAACCTGATACCAAGCCCCGGGTGACCCCTAAACAGTGACCCCAAAGAGTCATCTCCAGGTGACCCCTAGATTGCCCTTGAACTCTGAAGTCCCAGGTAACCTCCAACAGTGACCCCCAGGTTATTCCTTCACCGGGACCCCCTTCTCAGGTTACAATCTAACAACAGACCCCTAGTTCATCCCCAAAGCAGCAACTCCCCAAGGTTGTTCTATTCAGACACTGTCCCAGGTTACACCCAGTCGGTGCCAAGCCCTGGGTCAACCCCGGGGAACCCTGAAGCAGAAAATTCCAGAACAATCCCAGTTACACCTGAATGCTGACATTTCCCGAGGTGACGCCCAAACCTCCAGGTAACAACCAGAGATGAATGCCTCTAAGTCCACCCGGAGCCCTCCAGGTAATTTGGACATCGACCCCCTCTTCCCAGTCACTCCCAGACCCCAACTCTCCATTCAGGCTCTCTCACCAGCAATCCTCAGGGGACAGCAGGCACTGTCACCCCATGTTACACTCAAGCAGCAAACCCTCAGGTAACCTTCAGATGTAATGCAAACAGCCGGGTTCAGAATGTACCTGAGAGGTGTCCCCACGAGCCTACACCCAAGAGTGGCCTCCTTGAGTCCACACACACTCACTGAAACCTCTAGCTTGCAGCCAAAGAAGAACCCCGAGAAAATGCCCGGCTGGTGTGGCTCAGTGGTTGAGCATCAACCTATGAACCAGGAGGTCACGGTTCAATTCCTGGTCAGGGCACATGCCAGGGTTTCAGGCTCGGTCCCCAGTAGGGGGTGTGCAGGAGGCAGCTGATCAAGGATTCTCTCTCATCACTGATGTTTCTCTCTCTCTCTCCCTCTCCCTTCATCTCTGAAATCAATACAAATATATTTTTTAAGAAAAGAAAATGCCCAGGTAGTGGCTCCGCAGGGTACCCCCTTCCCTGGGTTTCACCTTCCATGATCCCCCTGAGCGGCAGCTGCCAGCCTCACCCCTCCCAGATGGGTGGTCTCCCAGGATTCTCCTGGACACGTACACACTGCTCCGGGGGTCACGCCTGGCTGCGACCTGCATTTCCGTCCGGACTCTGCAGCTCCCACTTCATACGTGTCTAAGCCCCTCCTCCAGGTTGTACCTGGGATGCATCCCCAAGTCACACCCACACCCTGCTCCTCCAGATGATCCCGGCCACCCCCCAACATCAACTCTCTGGCTCTCCTGCCAAGACCTCCTCCACCTGTTTCCCCAGGATATACCCGGATGCTGACCCACCGGAGCGCAGACGGCACCTACCACATCCACAAGGGAAAGCCGGGAAGCACCTGGTAAGGACAATGTGGGGTGGGGTGAGGTGAGGGGGGAGCTCAAGGGGCCAGCCTGGGGCTTGATGACCCGGGAGCATCCATGCTGTGGGTCCTGGGCAGGCAGCCTGCGGGCCAGCGGCCTTGCACATGACGAGGCTCAGTGTGAAGCGGTGAGGTCCATGGTGTGGATCCTGCACAGTGTGGATGCCCCTGTCCAGAACCCTTGGCTGCCCTTCCCCGTGATCGCTTCCCCCTCGCCCTCCCACAGGCTCACGAGCTACGTGTTCCGAGTTTACGCCCTGGCCTACTCCACCATGACCTTGCATATGATTGACCTGCGCTCTCTCTGTGACATTGCCAAGTGGATCATCACCCAGAGGCAGGGCGAGGACGGGCGGTTCTTGGAGGAGGGCCCCATAATCATGGGGTCCATGCAGGTGCCCACACCCCCACCCATGTCTGAGTTGGTCAAACAAACCCACGGCTCTGCCCGGTGCTGGGAGACTTTCAGGCCCTGCCCTGTGCTCAGGTAGAATGAGAAAGGCAAGCAGCCGAGGCCCAGCGCCCAGCATCTCCTCCCCTTGCTCTGGACCACCCTGAGCTCGTTTACAATGTGAGGAAAGCCAGGGTCCATCTGGGACCCCATCTCGCCCTCACCCTCACTTCCAGCAGTCGTCCATCCTGGCCCTCCTCCCACTGGGCCTGAGTCCTCCCTGGCCCCAGCCAACACGCCGTCCCTACCAGGTTCCCTCCACAGGAGCCTCCAGAAACAGCTTTCACACAGACTGTGGGTCTCCCCTGCTCAAACACCTTCTGTGCCTCAAGTTGCCTACAACAGTATCTCTACTCTAGCTCTTCTGTATCTCTTCGCCAGCCTCTCCTCTCACACCCCAGGCTCATGGGTCTCTCCAATTCACCTCCGTGTCTTTGCCTATGCTGCCCTCTTTTCTTTTCACCCAGCCAAATCATGTTTTCTTTTTTTAAAAATATATTTTATTGATTTTTTACAGAGAGGAAGGGAGAGAGAGATAGAGAGTTAGAAACATCGATGAGAGAGAAACATCGATCAGCTGCCTCCTGCACATCTCCCACTGGGGATGTGCCCGCAACCCAGGTACATGCCCCTGACCAGAATCGAACCCGGGACCCTTCAGTCCGCAGACCGACGCTCTATCCACTGAGCCAGACCGGTTTCGGCTGTTTTCTTATTAGATTTAGTTCAGACATAGCCTCCTCCAGGAAGTCTCCCCTGAATGCCAGCCCTGTGCCTGTCTCTATCATTGCATCTACACACATTACTCATTCACTAGGTGCATGGATTCATGCACCTTGAAAGGAACTGTGGGCCGAGAGCTGAGGTGGGCACAGGGGCGGGTCTCAGCCCATCCTCTGCACCCCCACCCAGGCCCTCCCACTGCAGCCTCCAGTCCCCTGTCTGCCAGCAGCCCTGCTCCTGCTGCTGCTGCTCCCACGTGCTGACAGCACCGAGCGACTGGGGCTAGCCTGATCCTCCCTCAGGAGTAGGGGGCGTGGAGAAGCCCTCAGGGGTGGTTGGGGCCTCAGCCGCTTGCACCTGCTGACAGTGCTGAGCATTCAGACCGGCACTGGGCACCGAACAAAGGAAGGCCCTGGCCAGCAGCTGGAAGGCCCCGATCGGCCCTGATCGCCTGCCAGGCCTAGGGACCCTACCCGTGCATGAATCTCACACACCAGGCCTCTAGTATTAATATAACCAATTATGTAAATTAAAATATAAAACCAACCTCCGGCAGGTTTAGAGATGGCCCTCTATGAATCAAGTCCAGTCATGTTTTCAGAAAGGGAGGAAGTGATAGCACTTGCTGAACTGAAATTACCATCAAAGTTCAAAAAGCTGCCCTAGTCAGTTTGGGTCAGTGGACAGAGTGTCGGCCTGTGGACTCATTCCATGGTTGGGGCTCATGTGGGAGGCAACCAATTAATGTGTCTCTCTCACATCGATGTTGTTGTTTTCTCTCTCTCTCTGTATCTCCCCCTTCCTTGCACTCTCTAAAAAAATGGAAAAAAATATCCTCAGGTGAGGATTAACAACAACAACAAAGAGCTGACGATGTTCATTTAAATTTTGTAATGTTTTTATTGATTTCAGAGAGGAAGGGTGAAGGAGAAAGAGATAAAAACATCAATGATGAGAATCATTGATCAGCAGCCTCCTGCATGCCCCCGACTGGGGATTGAGCCCACAACCTGGGCATGTGCCCTGGCTGTGGGAATCAAGCCATGGCCTCCTGGTTCATGGGTTGACGCTCAACTACTGAGCCACACCGGCCAGGCTGGTCATATTCATTCAACCACAAGCCAATCTCATTGAAATCAGGACTGCCCCAAAGGAAATGCTCTGTCAGCCATGCATGAGCTGATCTGGTGTCTGAGACCAGTTTAAATCCGGTACATGAAGAAGTCACGAGACACTGTGATAAACAAGGCAGTGGCCAACCGTGACTCGCTAGTAGCTTTTTTGAGATACGCTATCAAGTCTGCCCTTCTGCACTCTCCTTCGTGACAGCAAAGATCATGTTTGCTTCAGGGATGTACTTCTTGGGATTCTCCGATCACTCCATCAGTGTGGCCTCTCCCCAGGTGATGGCTTTGTTCTTGTTGGCATCTGTGTAAGGAAATCCAGGGGCCTGACCTGCCTGAGGGAGAGAGAGAGAGAGAGAGAGAGAGAGAGAGAGAGAGAGAGAGAGATTGATGTGCAAGAGACATGCCAGCTGGTGCCTCCCACACCCACCCTGACCAGGACTAGGGTTCAAACCTTGACCAGGAATCGAACCTGCAACCCTTCAGTTCATGATGCTCTAACCACTGAGGAAAACCAGCCAGGGCTCAATGTCACCCACTTTTAAATCCGCTGTGTACTCTGTGCCCCTCGCTCGCTCACCACTCTCATAGCACCTGACACGGGGGCTCCCACTCACAAGCCGAGCATCCTGCTTTCTAAACTGACCCTCCGTTTCCTTATCAGTAAATGGAGCTGCTGCAAGATGCTCCGAGGTAGTGTAGCGAGCTTGGCACAGCACTCTCTATGGCTGCCAGCTCTTGATAGTAAGGCAGATGCCACACAAGCAAATCTCAAGTCTCTCTCTCTCTCTCTCTCTCTCTCTCTCTCTCTCTCTCTCTCTCTCTCTTTCTCCCTCCTGCTTTCAGCATCATTCAGCCCAGGGTTGAGCACCTGGGAGCTTTGTAAGGTCAGGCAGGAGAGGTGGGGGAAGGTGTCTCCAAGATGTTAAAGGGGCCGTGGGTGTGTTCTGCATCCACAGGGTGGCTACCGAGGCTCTGAGGCAGACGTATGCCTCACAGCCCTTGTTCTGATCGCCCTGGATGAGGGGGAGGAGTTGTGCAGCTCGGAGATACCGGTAGGACCCAGAGGGGGGGGCGGGGCGGGATGTGCAGGGTGCCCTATCCCCTGCACCCAAGGATCCCCCCACCCTCATGTTCCTCTCAGTGCATCCCTCTCTTCTCACTCCCAGACCCCTTTCCTCTGACCACCTCCCTCCAGCCTCCTCTCTCTGACTCTCTAGGATTTGGTTGCCAGCATGGAGAAAGCCAGGGCCTTCCTGGAGCGACGCCTCCCCGACATTCAGAAAACCTTTTCCGTCGCCATAGTCTCCTATGCTCTGGCCCTCACCAACAGCCCCCGAGCCAACGACCGCCTGGACAGCTTTGCCAGCCACAGTGAGTGTGTGGGGTCACTTCTTCTGCAACTGTGTTAACCGGCCATGGGGGTGGGGGAGGGAGATTGAGCCCAGCCATGTATGACTCATCATATAGTATCTATTGAACGCCTATGGTGTGCCAACCCCTGACCTCAGGCCCTGAGAAACCAGGGTGGACAAGACTCCTATGGTCACTGCCCTCGAAGTCCCCACCATCCCTGGGGAGTCAGGCAGAAGACAAACTAATGAATGGGAAATTACAAATTGAGATACGTGCTGAGATGGAACATATGAAGTGGGTGGGAGAGATGACAAGGGGAGAGAAGCATGGATTGGGGGGCTGGGATGGCCTCTGTGAAAAGGGGACCCTCTCAGATTAAACGAAGGATAAGAAGGCCCACCTCTGTGAAAGACCAAGGGCATTCCAAAGCAAGCCAATGGCAGGTGCAAGTGCCCCCAAGTGGGAAAGAGCTTGGCAAGGTCAAGGATAGGAAGGTCATTAAATGTGGGGCATTGGAAGGGGTCTGCCTCCGATGACCTGCCCTATCTCATCCTTATTCCATCCTCTCCATCCCCCAAGGCAAGAGGAGTGGCGTTAGGAGAACTCCCTCTCAGTGGGGCTGCAGGGACCTGGAGAGGCTTCTTTGTAACTCAGTTTCCCCACCTCTAAATAGTTAGAGTCTGTCCCTTAGAGTGATTCTGAAAGTACGATGTCCAGTCCGTGTGCCTCCTCAACAAGTTTCACTTAAAGTAAGTGCTCAGCAAAGTAGCAGATGAGAACAACTGGGCCAGATAACACAGGAGAGGACAGGTTTAGGTCAGTGGGCCCAGGTCTGGGTAACAAGGTGGGCATGCATCTTCTAGACAAAAACTACTGGCCGGTAAAAGACAAGGACTGGAACTCCCTGTACACCATCGAGGCCACCGCCTATGCGCTGATGCAGAAGCTGGAGCTGGGTCTGCACAATGAGACGCATGCCATCGCCAAGTGGCTGCTGGAGAAGCGGGAGCTGGGAGGCGGCTTCAAATCCACGCAGGTGACCCGGGCCTGCGAAGGGTGGGGGCTGGGCCGGAAGGGGTGGGGGGAGAGTGCCGCCAAGGACGGCCCATCGGAAGCTGTCCGTGGTGCTGACTCGGCTCCCGGGGAGCTGTCTGTGGTGCTGATCTGAGGCCCCCATCCCAACATCCAGACCACGGTGGTGGCCATCGAGGCCCTTACCCGCTTCAGCCAAGCTGTCCCCTTCGAGGGTGCCCAGGATCTCCGCGTCCAGATCAGAGCCCCCAAGAGATCCCTGAACGTGGAGTGGCTCATCGATCAGAACAATGCTTACCAGCGGCGGTCGGCGAAGGTAAGGCGCTCGGTGGCAGACAAGAAGTCCACGCAGAGGTGACATTGGGTATGAGGCCAAGAGTCATGTCCCTGCCAACCTCATCCCCCAATATTCTCTCACACCCTGGTTATACTGTCAATGCATTGGTTCATTTATTCTACAAACATTTTCTGAGCACCTACTTGTGCCAAGCATGGGGGATATATTAGAAAAGATGTGTGGCCCCTGCTCTCATGGAACTTACAGTGTAGAAAGAAAGACAGTAAATATATTCTATTTTGAGCTTTCCTGAAACAAGGGAAAGAAATAAATGTGTAAAGGAGAAAATAACTTGGTGTGGGGAGTAAGGTGATCTCCATGACCTTACTCCATGGAGGAGGTGATATTTACCTTCAATCATTTGGTACATCTTTATTGAGGACTACTGTGTGCCCATCATTGTTCTAAGTACTAGGAATATGGCCATGAACAAGAGAAAAAATAGAATTTTATATTTTGGTGAACAAGGCAGGCAATAAAGAGATGTGAATAGCCCTGGTGGTGTTTCTCAGTGGTTAGAGCGTCCACCTACATACCAAAGGGTCATGGGTTCGATCCCAAGTCAAAGGCACATACCTGGGTTGCAGGTTCAATCCCTGGTCCAGTCAGGGAGTGTTCAGGCAGCAACCAATCAGTGTGTCTCTCTCACATCGATGTTTCTCTCTCTCTCTCTCTCTCTCTCTCTCTCTCTCTCTCTCTCTCTCCCTTCCCCTTCCCTCCCTCCCACTCTCTCTAAAAATCAATGGAAAAAATATCCTCGGGGAGGATTAGCAAAAAAAATTTAAGAGATGTAAATAAGTAGAATGTAGTGTGTTGAGTGGTGGCAAGGTCTATAGGGGGAAATTAAGCAGGAAGGGGGATGAAAACATCAAGGAGTTGAAATTTTAGGGAGGATGGGTAGGGAAGGTCTCACCAAGAAGATGACATTTGCGCAAAGACCTTAAGGAAATACAGGAGTGAGCCTTGCGGCTATCGAGGCAGAGGGGACAGGAGGTGCGAAGGCCAGGTGGCAGGAGTTTTCCAAGAACAGCAACGAGGGGAGACGGGATTGGGTGTGAATGTGTAAAAGTTTGCTCTGCCTCCTGAAGGAAACAAGAGCAGATGCAGAGATGCCAGGTAGAAGGGTCTTTGGGGGGCTTCACACACAGAGAACTTTGGAGGCGTTGCAAAGTGGACAGAGTGGACACAGCCTGAGCTGGCAGTTGCAGGCGCTCTGTGACAGAGTAGACACCACAAGTGCTCTACCAAGAAGGCAAAGTAAAACCATCTCTCCTCCCCACCCACCCTCCGACATTGGAGCCATGTTTTGCTGCTTCCTCTGCCCTCAAATCCTCCTCCCCCTTTCCTCCAGTTTTCTTCCGAAGACGACCTAGAGATCACAGCCAGTGGCAGCGGGAGAGGCACCATATCGGTAGGTCGGGGTTTCATCCTCGAGATTCTTAGTGGGAGCCCAGGGTCCCCCTAGTTGGTGGGAATAGGGGCAGGTCTAGACCCCAAGACAAGATCAAAATCAGCAAAAAAAAATTAGCTACTGTTCAAGGCACTATTATTTGTGATGAGCCAAGCTAAGGATGGACTCCAAGCAACGGGTGGGGAAATAGAGGATCAGAGAGGTTTTTCACTTGCTGAGTCAAGAATCAAAGAAGGTAGAGGTCGGAGGTCATTGGGCCCCTCTGCCCCTCCCATGCTGAGTCCCTGGAGGGGTATCTCCTTCCTTGCCCCATGGAGGGAAGATTCTCCGCCCAAGGTGATCCCCAATCCCCAGAGGCTCACTCCACCCTTCCCCAGTATCTGAGTCAGCGGCTTCATGACATCTTCTGGTCCCATGCCCTGGGCCCAAGAGAACAGCCCTTTGTGCACCAAATTTAAGGAAGCCTGTTTCTGCCAATGGAGTCATGATGGAATCCCCGCCATTGTGTGACTTGGGGCGTGTCCCATTTCTCCTTGAGCTTCAGTTCAATTTAAATTCATTAAAATTAAATACAATTTAAAATTCAGTTCCTCAATCACACTAGCCGCATTTCACATGCTCAGTATCCACACATGGCTAGCGGCCACCATATGGACAGGATGGATAGAGACCGTGGCCGTCTTGCAGAAGATCAGAAGATTCTATTACACCGAGCTGGTCTAGACTCCATAAGGCGTTCTGACCACTGCACTCGGGGGTTGAGGAGGGCGGACGTGGCTGTGAATTCTCCACAGGGGCAGACCCCTGGGCAGGCAAGGGCTGGCCAGAGGAGGAAAGGGAATGTGTGTGGATGGGTTCTGACACCTCCCCCTCCCTGGCAGGTCTTGACCATGTACCACAGGTCCCCAGAGTCCTGGGAGGACACTTGCAACCTATACCACCTGAATGCTACTCTTCATAGAGCCCTGGAAGGTAAGCCTGGACCTGAGGATGCCCGAGCCTTCTTTTCTACTTTTTATTTTAGCGATGGTTCAATAAACACACTTATTGCTTTATTAGCCATGCAACAAGTATTGAGCATTTACTATGAGCCACGCCCTGTTTCCTGGCCCTGGGAACACAGGCATACACAAGAAAAATATCCCCTCTTCTCTTGTAGTAGAGAGAGACAAACAATGATGCAACAATAAAAACATATTATTCTCTTACTGTTATTTATTGATAACATAAATGAATCTGCATTATAAAAAATTACCATATAACATAATAGCAGTTGACAATACCATACAAAATAAAGCAGGAAAAAATGACACAGACTTGGAGGAGAGCCAGGAGAAACCCTCTGAGGAAGTGGCGCTTGGGCTGAGACAGGAAAGAAGCTTGAGAGGGAGCCAGGAAGGATGTGAGGGGAAACATTGCCGCAGGCAGAACAGCAGCTGCAAAGGCCCCTGAGGCAAGAAGGAATTCTCCTGGTTTGAGGAACAGTGAGGAGGTCAGTGTGGCTGCAGAGAAGCCATGGGTGGAGTTTTAGGAGAAAAAGTTGGAGAAATGACGAGGCAGATGACTTGTGGGCCACAGTGAGGACGTCAGTGTTTGGACAGAGTGCAATGGGAGCCATGGGGACTTCTGAGCAGAGGAGGGATGTGACTTAGCACGGGTTTGTGTAGGCTCCCTCTGGTGGCTGTGGGGGGAACAGACTGTAGAAGGCAAGGGTGGGAGCTGGGAGACTAGGAAGAGGGGACTGCACTGGTCCAACAAGAGATGATGGGGGATGGGCCGAGGGAGTCTGTGGATATGGTCAGAAATGGTGGGATGCTGGAGTCTCCAGTTTGGGGGACCGAGGAGAGAGGACACTGCCATTGGGAGCTCACTTGTAGGAGTAGGAAGAACAAGTCTCACCAGGCCCAGGACGTTTAGGGACTAAAAGTGACCAAGGCTTTGGTTTGGGCCCCATTCTTTTTTCTTTTTTCTTTTTTTGGGGGGGGGGGGGGGGGAGGCATTTCTTTTAAAAATCTAATCTAATAAAAGAGAAACATGCAAATTGACCATACCTTTGCTATGCCCCAAGCCATGCCCACCAGCCAATCAGAGCAACTATATGCAAATTAACCCAACCAAGATGGCGGCTGGCAGCCACAGAGCTGGAGCAAGCTGGAGGAGACAATGATGAACAACCCCCACATTCCCAGAGCTGTTTCCCCTCACATCCAGAGCTGGTTGCCCTGGCGATGGAGGAAGCCAAGCTTCCCACCTGCCCTGGCTGGCTGTGGCCTCCGCTAAAGGCAACAAAGTTTCAATTATAGAAGACAAATAAATCCCAGATACCTGCTTCCAGCCAGCCTCCACTGGGAGCTTGGGTGGCTGGGGGCCGTGGCCAACCTGCAAACAGCTATCAGCCCCTCACCCAGGCTGGCAACACCCTCATGGGGTGAGGGTCCCCACTGGGGGGCTTGGCAGCCTGCAAACAGCCATCAACCCCTCACCCAGATTGGCCAGGCACCCCAGCAGGATCCCCCATCCTGAAGGGGGTGTGGCCAGCCTGAAAATGGCCCTCAGCCCCTCACCCAGGCTGGCCAGGCACACCAGTGGGGACCCCACCTGGGGGGCTTGGCAGCCTGCAAACAGCCATCAGCCACTCACCCAAGCTGGTCAGGCACCCCAGCAGGACCCCCACCCTGATCCGGGACACCCTTCAGGGCAAACCAGCCAGCCCCCACCCATGCACCAGGCATATAATAAAAGGGTAATATGCAAATTGACCCTAACAGCAGAACGATTGGGAATGACTGGTCACTATGACACACACTGACCACCAGGGGCAGACGCTCAATGCAGGAGCTGCCCCCTCGTGGTCAGTGTGCTCCCACAGAGGGAGCTCTGCTCAGCCACAAGCCAAGCTGACGGCTACCAGCACAGCAGTGATGGCGGGAGACTCTCCCGCCTCTTCAGCAGCACTAAGGATGTCCGACTGCAGCTTAGGCCTGGTCCCCGCTAGCAAGTGGACATCCCCAGAGGGCTCCTGGGCTGCCAGAGGAATGTCTGACTGCCAGCTTAGGCCCAATCCCCCCAGGGAGAGGGCCTAAGCCAGCAGGTGGACATCCCCTGAGGGGTCCCAGACTGCAAGAGGGCACAGGCCAGGCTGAAGGACCCCCCTGAGTGCACAAATTTTTGTGCACCGGGCCTCTAGTAATAATACTAATACTACTACTAATAATAATAACAATAGATGGTTATAAAATGCTGATCAGATGCTGTGTTAAGTGCTTTACTTGTATTAACTCATGTAATCCTTACAACAACCCTAGTGAGTTGGGAATATTATAATCAGATTAGGAAACTAAAGCACAGAGAGGTTAAGCAACTTGCCCTAAGTCACACAGAAGAGCCGGGGTTTGAACTCAGAAAGCTAGCTCCAGAGGCTGTATTACCCAGCCTCTGAACTTCTGCCTTCTCTCTACAGAAAAAAAAAGTGGGAAAGAGACCTTTCAACTTCGGATGGAAACAAGGTCAGGGCACCAGGGTCTTGGACTGGGAGGGAGAAGGCCTCACTTCCTGGTATCCAGACTCCTTACAGCTCTCCCTGTGTGCTGAGTGGAGGGTGGGAACCAACAAAGCCTGCCTCTCCGTGCCTGTCCCCTCATCTTACCTCCCATCCTGCCCTCCCCTGCCCATTCCCCATTCTGCCTCCTACCCTGCCCTCCATGCTTGTCTGCCATTCAGCTCCCATCCTGCTACGTCCTGGGATGGGGTGGGGGCGGGCCTACAATAATGAACAACCCCCACATTCCCAGAGCTGTCTCCAAGCCCCACAGCTCTTCCTCATCCTTATCCTTCATTGTCTCTAGACATTCCAGCCCCCAATCCAGTCCTGCTCGGTTTCCCAAATGCTGTCTCTCAGGTCTGCCCCAGAGAAAAATATTTATTGAGTGCCTACTGAGTATCAGGCTCTATTCTAGGATCTAGGTGCACAGATGTGAGCAAGGCAGTCCCTCCCTGCCTGGTGGAGCTCACAGCTTATCAGGGGAGACAGACAATCTATACTAATAGAAGAGTAATATGCTAATTAGATCAGGAGACCTTCCAGAGACCTTCTGGACGTCCTTCCGGACAAAGCCATGGTGGCGGGGCCGAGGCAGAGGCAGTTAGGGGCGATCAGACCAGGATAGGAGGGCAGTTGGGGGCGAGCAGGCCAGCAGGGGGGGGCAGTTGGGGGCAATCAGGCACAGAGAGGTTGAGCAACTTGCCCTAAGTCACACAGAAGAGCCGGCGGGGTTTGAACCCAGAAAGCTAGCTTCAGATGCTGTATTACCCAGTAAGGATGGGCAGTTGGGGGCGATCAGGCCAGCGGGTGGGACAGTTGGGGGTGAGCAGGCCTGCAAGCAGAGTGGTTAGGGGTGATCAGGCAGGCAGGCAGGTGAGCGGTTAGGAGCCAGCGGTCCCTGATTACTAGAGGGATGTCCGACTGTCCCACAGGGATCGGGCCTAAACTGGCAGTCGGACATCCCCCGAGGGGTTTCAGATTGGAGAGGGTGCAGGCCAGGCTGAGGGACACCCCCCCCCCGCACGAATTTCATGCACCGGGTCACTAGTCTATAATAATAAAAGTGTAATATGCTAATTAGACCAGACGTCTTTCTGGACATCCTTCCAGACAAAGCCAGGGCTGCAAGGGAAGCCCTGGTCCCGGGTGCCAGAGGGAAGCTGGTGCTGGCAGCTGGGGGAAGAAAGGCCTACTCTTGCACGAATTTCGTGCTTTGGGCTCCTAGTAACCAAATAATCACCCAGAAACAATGTAAAGTGACAACTGTGATTAAATGTGGCAAAGGAAAGGTCCAAGAAGCGACAACAGGGCAACTTAGAGAATGCTCTGATGTGTGGAAAAGGCCTACCAGAGGGAGTGATGCATCAGCCAAGATTGCAAAGATGAAAGGGTGCTTCAGGCCCTAACCGATTTGGCTCAGTGGATAGAGTGTCGGCCTGTGGACTAAAAGGTCCCAGGTTAGATTCCGGTCAAGGGCATGTACCTTGGTTGCAGGCACATCCCCAGTAGGGGGTGTGCAAGAGGCAGCTGATCGATGTTTCTCTCTCATCGATGTTTCTAACTCTCTATCCCTCTCCCTTCCTCTCTGTGAAAAAATCAATAAAATATATATATATTTTTTAAAAAGGGTGCTTCAGGGCGAAGAGGGAGAAGTGAGGATCCCAGGCAGAGAGAACATATGCAAAGGTCCAGAGGAAAGAGCGAGGCTGACACTTCAGAGCAATCAAATGAGGGCTGGGATGGGAGTGAAGTGGAGGGCGAGACAAGGCGGTTGGTAGAGGTGGTTAAGCAAGGAAGTGACATATCAGATTCTTGTTGTGAAAGCTGTATGCTTTGGGGGGCAGCGGAGTGAGCGGAAACCCAGGAGGAGGCTACTGCACTGGTCCATGTGAGAGATGATGGCAGGGGGAGCGTGGGGGAAGGGGCAGGAGGAAGAGAGACTGGAGCTGTAAAATTCCCAGGTTCCTGGGTGATCGAGAGGCCACAATGACCATCATGGAGGTTTCCCTGCTCACTGGCTTCTACCCCAACCATGATGACCTCAAACAGGTAATGTAGGTCCCACCCGCCCTCTGCCGAGCGGGGTGGGCGCCCTGGCAGCATCCCATACTCAGCGTTAGCACAGGGCAGAGTCCAATCCCTCGTCAGTGACCCACGGTCACTTCTGGTTGCCTCCCTGCCTGGCCTTAGCCAAGTGCTGCCCTGATTGTGCCTCAGTTTCCCCAACACTGGGGTGGGTTGGACAAAGACTGGAAGTGCTTAGAATTACTTCACATTGACGGGAGCTCCTAGGGCTGCGGGCCTCGGGGGTCCCAGCGAGCCTGCAGCCCTCACCCTGTGCCCCAGCTCACGAGCGAGGTGGAGATGTATGCGTTCCAGTACGAGACCAAGACGAAATCCAGCGACAGCACCGTGGTCCTCTACCTGGAGAAGGTGAGGAAGGCCGGTGTCCACCACAGGCTTGTGGGCAGCCTGGTGGGCAGAGAACCACGGTCAGCCAGGTTCTCCTGGGTGGTGTTGCCAGAGAACCTTGCCATCTGAAGTCAGCGCCCAGTAGTCAAGGCCACGTGTGTGGTCAGCGGTTATGAGCAAGGCCTGTGGTCACTGGCCCTGGTCAGCTCAGACAGGACTCCCCTCCCCAGCTCTCCCACCAGGAAGACACGGTGCTGGGCTTCCGGGTCCACAGGATGCTGCCTGCGGAGTTTCTGCAGGCCGCCCAGGTCACGGTCTATGACTACTATGAGCCCTGTGAGCAGGGGGCTGGGGATGGAAGGGTGTCGCGAGGGGGAGAGGCCTGTGAAGGGCAGGGCCAAGAGGGAGGGTAGAGGAGCCGGGCAAGGAAGTAGGGCGTGGCTGAGAGGGGCCTGGGCATGGGGGGCAGGGGGGGACAAGAAGGGTGCCGGGAGGAATTTAAAGGGTGTGGGGACAGAGAGCGTGGCCTTCATGGGTGGTCCGGGTGGTGGGTGTCCTGGAAAAGTTTGGGCGGAGCCTAGAAAGACCTGGGCGTGAC
>NW_005871587.1:350701-353229 GCF_000147115.1 Myotis lucifugus | reverse complement strand
CCTTTCTCCAGATATCTGTGTGACTTGTACTCTTCCCTTATTTAGAGGAGGTATTTAAATGTCACCTCCTCAAAGGTACTTGCTTCAATAACATATCTAAAACAGACCCCCTCTATCACACTCTCTTCCCTTACTCTGCTCTATTCCCTCAATAACACTTATAAATATATTGTATATGATATCCATTGGTTTGCTTATTAAATGAGTGTTACCCCTGCCCAACAAGGTCCGCTCCTTAAGACCAGAGATGTATCTGTCTTGCTCACTGTGGTATTCTGTTCCTACATCAGGGGCTGGTATACAGTAGGTGCCCAAGAAATTGTTGTGAATGAGTGAATGAATGAATTTGGTCTTCACCCTGCACCTGATCCTGATGGGAGCTTGATGGGTAACCCCAGCAACTGGGGAGCCAAGACAAGGGGCGAAGGAGGATGAATGAGTTTCATCAACGTGGACTTGGGTGGGAGTGGGGAACCTGCCACGCCAAGGCAGCAGCCCATCTGGCCCAGGGGCACCCCAGGAATGCTGGAGGGACTGCAAGACTTCCAGGATGGCTTGAACTTGGTGTATGAGGAGGGGCTGAAGGTGAGAGGGAGGAAGAGAAAGATGGGACTGAGGAGGCTGACTTCATAAAGGACTTTGAACACCAGGCTATAGGGCTTGGTCATTACCAAGGGCAGTGGGGTGCCACTGAAGGCTCTTGAAGCAGCAGAGGAATTTTCCAGGCCTGCGGTAGAAGGCCCAGCTGGTTGATGGGTGGAAACTGAGTTGATGGCACAAGACCTGAGGGGGAGGCTGGAGAGTTGTTGTGAGTGTTCAATAAACATTTACACCTGCCGGCATGGCTCAGTGGTTAAGCGTCTGTTGTAATGTACCCCGCGAATCACACAAGGACGCCTCCAGAAGTCGAATTAAAGAGTCACATTTGTTGCAAATCTGGGACTATGAGGGGCATTTCACTCTCCCAGATCTCATAGTGCCCTCCCCAGCCCCAACTCCAGATTTATAGGCAAAGATCACAAAGGTATTGATTACACCCCAGGGTTTGGAATGAGGAACCTGGTTTGCAAAAAGCAGTTTACAGACTTAAGCATGTTATCTAAATTATAGTTTTGGGTCTCGGGATCACTGAGTTGACAGAAACACATTATCTAGAGCCCTCGGGTCTTGGGACCACTGAGTCAACAGGGATACGTTATCTGGAGCCCTCTGACCTTGGGATAATTGTGCTGTCCTTCCCAGGTACAGAAGAATGTGCTTCGATAACCAGTATGACCACAACCAATGGGATATTCACATTACAATCAATAGGGTATTCAATCGAATGGGATAATTTATATAATTCAGAAAATCAAAATGACTTTTCTATTATTTTAGCAAGCAATAAGTACAGAAACCAAACAGCAGGGTTAAAGTTAAACTATAGTTTCTACCTGAGATGATTGCTACCATACTTCACGTCGACCTATAAAGCAGGAGATCACAGTTCGATTCCCAGTCAGGGCACATGCTTGGGTTTCAGGCACGATCCCCAGTAGGGGGTGTGCAAGAGGCAGTCGGTCAATGATTCTCATCATTGATGTTTCTATCTCACCCTCTCCTTTCCTCTCTGAAATCAATGAAAATATAACACACACACACACACACACACACACGAGGGAGGGAACTAAATAGTGGTTCTACATTCCACTTGAAGTGGTAAAATATTAATTCTAAGTAGACCATGCAAACTACAGTATGTATATTGTGGTCACTAGAGCTACCATTAAAGATAATAAAAACTCAATAGTTAAATTCATTCTAAAAATATTCAAATAATCCAAAAGGATGCAAGAAAAAAAAGAGAGCGAAGAATAAAAAGCAAAGGAGATAAGCAGAAAATCCTATCTAATAATAGACAAACATGGTAATTAACCATACCTCTGCTATGCTTCCCATTGGCTAATCAGGGTGATATGCAAATTAACTGCCAACCAAGATGGCGGCCGGCAGCCACGCAGCTGAAGCGAACATGAGGCTTGGTTGCCCCAGCGATGGAGGAAGCCCAAGGTTTCCCCTGGTTCCCCACCTGCCGCGGCCCAGCTCTGAGCTCCGGATGCAACAATGTTGCAATTATAGAAGCTAAACAAACCCCAGATACCTGCTTTTAGCCAGCCGGCCTCAGAGCTGGAGCCGCAACAAAGTTTCAAGTACAGAAGGTAATTAAATCCCCAGAATAAAAAAAAAAGAAAAAAAAAGGAGAGACTGGTAGCTTTCAGTTGCAGGCTTGGCCTGCCTAAAAACAGCCCTCAGCCCCTCATCCAGGCTGGCCAGGCAACCCAGTGGGGACCCCCACCCTGAAGGGGGTGCAGGAAGCCTGAAAACAGCCATCAGCCCCTCATCCAGGCTAGCCAGGCACCCCAGTGGGGACCCCCACCTGAAGGGGGTGTGAGCAGCTGCAAACAGCCATCAGCCCCTCACCAAGGCTGGCCAGGCATCCAAGCGGGACCCACACCCTGACCCAGGACACCTTCAGGGCAAACCAGCTG
>NW_005871587.1:337244-350365 GCF_000147115.1 Myotis lucifugus | reverse complement strand
CTGTGCTAAGGAAGCTGTGCCCCAGATTCCCTGGCCCCCAGGAACCCCGAGGAAATGACGGTTTGTTGTTTTCAGCTGCTACCTCTGGGGATAACTTCTCACGCAGCAGTGGGTGATGAACACAGTGACCATCTCTGGGAAACACAGCTGCCACCTGGTCCCGGCCAGCGGCCAGCATCCCTGCGTGGATGAGCTCTCTCAATGAGCCTGCATCAGTCTTCGCTCTCATCGCACGCCTGGTCTCTCTGCCCCACTCAAGCATGGCGACGCTGCACCGTCACCCAGTGGCCCATGTGAATAGGTAAAGAGGGAGGATTTACTCCCAGACGGTTTTACCCCAGATCTCAGGGTCTGGTCACATTGGCATGCACCTTTCTTCTCTAAAAGGAGATGTTTTAAGAATGATAACCAGCCTTGGACGGTGTTTCCGGTTTGTTTGTTCGTTTGTTTGTTTTTGCTTTTAATATATTTTTATTGATTTTACAGAGAGGAAGGGAGAGGGATAGAGAGCTAGAAACGTCGATGAGAGAGAAACATGGATCAGCTGCCTCCTGCACGTCCCCTACTGGGGATGGAGCCCGCAACCAAGGTACATGCCCTTGACCAGAATCGAACCCGGGACACTTCATTCCCCGGGCCAACGCTTTATCCACTGAGCCAAACCCTGGTCAAGGGCATGTACCTGGGTTGCAGGTTGGATTCCCAGCCCTGGTCAGGGCACCTTCAGGAGACAACCAATCCATGCATCTCTCTCACATCGATGTTTCTCTCTCTCCCTCCCTCCTTCCCTCTTTCCACACTTTCTAAAAATCAATGAAAAAAATATATTCAGGTGAAGGTTAAAAAAAGGAAGAAAAAGAATGCGAACCACAGTTTCCCTGTATGCTGTCCAGGTGCCCACACTGACTGCATTTCCCCACCGCCTCTCAGAAAGTCTCACCACCACTCTCTCCTCCATTGGAAAGGCAGCTCCTGGTCTGTTTCCCTCTCCACCAGAGTAATTGTGGAGGAAGACTGTCCCATGACGTGGCCACTGCCAACCCTCAGGCCAGGTCCAGCACAGAGACTGTTTCCCATAAATCCCTTAGAGATCGTGTCTGACCCCTCCCCTCGGCCCCAGACATGCTGGTCCCTGGCCCTGCCCTGGCCAAGTATGTAAGGCATTTTCTCCTTACATTTTCCCCTTCTCTGGGGCAGCTCACGCCCCAGGCCCACATCCACCCTGCCCTGTCCTAATAGCCCCCTAGGACCGGCCACGTGGCACAGAGGCTCTCCATGTCATGTTGCCGCCCCCCAGGGCGCGCCTCCTGTGGGGCTCCCGTAATAAACTCTGGATGTGATGATGGAGTCGCTGGCCTCTTTCTCTGGCCTCTCAGCCCTGGGACATTTTATGTCGCAGGAATGTCCGGCACTCAGCATTTACTGAATACAGAAGACCCGCATCTGCATCCGGAGGAAGAAGTGGAAAGTCCTGCTTTTCCTCCTTCTCCCACCCCAAGGCCAGGCCCGGAGGGGAGGTTCTCGCACTCACACACCACCTCCTCACACACCACCTCCTCTGCATACCGCCCAGACGGCCCTCCACCCCACCAGGACGCCCCAGGGGGCACTGTGATCTCTTCGTTGATGCTCCTGGGAACTTGAAGGCAGAGTGGGCCTCTCCTGTGTCTCCTTCTCTCCTCCGGCCCTACAGTAGGCACAAGTGCTATGATCCCATTTTAGGGATGAGCAAACAAAGCCCTTCTGTGGGTTCCGTCATGGACTCAGGGTCGTAAGTGGCAGAGAGGCATGTTGAACTCGATCTGAATCCCCCTCCCCCTGTCTTAAAACAAAACTCAACACAAACTTTTTTAAAAATATATTTTTTTATTGATTTCAGAGAGGAAGGGAGAGGGAGAGACATGAGAGAGACTCATTGATCGGCTGCTTCCTGCACGCCCCCTGCTGGGGGTCGAGCCCACAACCCAAGCATATGCCCTTGACTGGAATCAAACCTGCGACCCTTCAGTCCACAGGCCAATGCTCCATCCACTGAGCCAAACCAGCCAGGGCTCAACACAAACATGTATTGAGTACTTAAGTGCAGGCTCTGGTCTAAGCACTTCACACACATTAATGTCTTTTCTTCTCCCGGCAACTCTGTGAGGTGGGGGGCTGCTGTTCCTCCCATTTTGCAAATGGGAAGGCAGAGGCCCTGAAATGGAGCGCCCAGCAACAATGATCCTCTTCTGATCCCACACCTGCTTGCTCAGACACCTAGACATATTTTAAAGCTGTTGTTGTTCTTTGAACAGCATTATCATGAAATCAGATAGAAAAATAAGTAGTTTAAAGAAAAATCGGGATGAGTATAGATCAAGTTTAATGGGGATTAGCCCTGGCCAGGTTGGCTCAGTGGATAGAGCATCGGCCTGCGGACTGAAGGGTCCCAGGTTGGATTCCGGTCAAGGGCACCTACTTCGGTTGCAGGCTCAATCCCTGGCCCTGGTCGGGGCACATGTGGGAGGCAACCAATCGATGTGTCTCTCTCACATCGATGTTTCTCTCTCTCTGTCTTTCCCCCTCCCTTCCACTCTCTCTAAAAATCAATGGAAAAATATCTTCAGGTGAGGATTAACAACAACAACAAAAATTAATAGGTGTTACCCCAGGGGCAAGGGCAATGAGATACCCTCTTCTATTATTATTATTATCATTATTATTTAAGAATACATGAAGAAATTCTAGCAAAAGAATTCCCCCAAAGGGAGACATATAGGAAAGAGAATGTGCCCCACCTCTCTCCCTCCTCAGGAGCCAGAGCTGGCCACGATTTCCTCCCACATCCTGTGTCCCCTGGGCCCCAGGGTCACAGGCAAAACCATAACTTGACGTTTCCTTTTCCTGTGTATACACAGTTCCCCTTTCTAAATCAGACATCTCGTAACGTTTAACTTTTGCAATCAGGGAGGAAAAGGCAAAGCATCCTGTTGTTTTGTTTTGTGGGGAGGGAGCTATCCGTGAATTTGAAATTGCAAAATTAAAATATGAAGAGATGAAAATGACGTGGCTATCCCAGCTCTCAGAGCTAAGGGGTTGGTGTGGGCACCTCTTTCGCCTTCCCAGTACCTTTCCCACGAGCTTTCTGGAACATAGGATCAAAGTTTAACTGTGGGGCCTGGCTGGTGGCTCAGTGGTTAGAGCATTAGCCCATTCACCAGCATCATGGGTTCGATTCCCAGTCAAGGGCACGTACCTGTATTGCAGGTCAGGGTGCATGTGGGAGGCAACCAGTTGATGTGTCTCTCGTACATCAGTCTCTCTCTCTCTCTCTCTCTCTCTCTCTCTCTCTCTCTCTCTCTCCTCCCCCCCCCCCCTCCTTCCCTTCCACTCTCTCTGAAAAGCAATGGAAAATATCCTCAGCTGAGGATTAACAACAACAAGAAGCAAACACAGGTCCTTGATGGGTTGTTTGACGTCTCCCAAATCCAGTGTGCATTTGACACTAGCGGCACATCTGGATTAAGACCTGCCAGGTTTCAAGGGCCCAGATGCCAATGGCTCCCCTGTCGGGTGGCACAGGCCCACAGGGTTTATCCATGTCAGCTCCCGGTACCCTCACAGCAACTCTATTCCCACTCAGATGGCAACACTGAGGCCCGGAAGGGCAGGCACTTGCTCAGAGAGCCAGCCCTGGACTCAAACCCAGGCTGCCTGGTTCCAAGTGCACCCTTGACCTCCGTATTTCTCATCTTCAGGTTCAGCTTGAAGGGGCATTGCAGTCAGGGGCCACACCACTTCTGAGCTGGTGCCCTGCGCGGACTGCTTCATCGCTCTGAAACTCAGGTTCCTCGTCCATAAAAGGGACAGTGGCACCTAAGAAAGAAGGCTTGATAGGCTCAAGCCCAGAGGACACCCCGGTCAGCCTGACGTCCGGCGAACCCGGAGACACTCGGGGTATTTTTGCTGTTGTGATTTCTCCACTCACCGAATTCATCTGAGCAGAGCCCCAGACGAGTTACCCAACCTGTGCACATAATGCATTCCTGGAAATGTGTTTGAAGCCGGTTTCGCAAAACTCGAACAACAGATCCCTGTGTTGTAAAGGGCATTCTATTTACTGAGCACTACGCAAATTATGAAATCCCAGATTACTTCTTACCAGTTAAGGGTCATTGTCAACGATACATTTCCATGCCCCGGCCAGTGTGGCTCGGTTGCACCGTCATCTCGTACACCAAAAGGTGGTGGGTTCAATTCTCAATCGGGGAACATACCCAGGTTTCAGGTTGGATCCCTGATCAGGGCCCACGTGGAGGCAACCAATCGATGTTTCTCTCTCATATGGATGTCTCTCTCTCTCTCAATCTCTCTCCCCACTTCCTCTCTCTGAAATAAAATTTAAGCCCTAACCGGTTTGGCTCAGTGGATAGAGCGTCGGCCTGCGGACTGAAAGGTCCCAGGTTCGATTCCGGTCAAGGGCATGTACCTTGGTTGTGGGCACATCCCCAGTGGGGGGTGTGCAGGAGGCAGCTGATCCATGTTTCTCTCTCATTGATGTTTCTAACTCTATCCTTCTCCCTTCCTCTCTGTAAAGAATCAATAAAATATATTTTTAAAAAATAAAATAAAATTTAAAAGTTATATTTAAAAAAAAAAAAACAAGTTCTATTTCCAGGGTTTCAAAAAATAATTTGATTAAAATAATAATAATAATAATAATTGGATTTATCATACTGTGCATATTTTGGTTCTAATTACAAAGTGATGGAAGTTTGTTGCTGAAAATAATTCAGTTGTTAGAGAACTATGCGATGTGGAAAGGACAGGCGTTGTGGAGACCCACATGCAGAAATGCCCACAGCGGTTCATGGTGCCCAGGGAGGGACAGTGCCCCCAAGGTTGGCAAGGCCCCAGCTGTCAAAGCGCGGGAATACAGAAAGTGAAAGAAAGGGTTGATTCCGCATGTGCAATGCCTTTGTAGGTTTCTCCAAGTTGCCTCGCCAAAGGTTCTGCCAAGGGACACCCTCTCCAACACTTTGGAGCTTTTCCATTTCCCACACCTCCATTTCTGGCCGTTCCCAAGGTCTTCATTTGGTCAAACTGAGGGGGAAACTGACTGGATTGCAAATAGCGCACACATGCTCCAGTTGTGCCCACTTCCTCCATAATTAAACAATGGTCACCAGCTTAGACCTCTACGGGGTCCGCTGGAGAGTTGCTTTCAGGTCAAGGTTTGCTGCTGCTGGCACGAGCTTTACCTCCCTCCCCTCTCCTTTCTCCTTAATCACACTGACCTTTAGCTTCCAGCAATGAACCAAAGTCCTTCCCACCTCAGGACCTTTGCACATGCTGCTCCCTCTGCCATGAACGCCTTCACTTAGGTAACTCCTATTCACCCCTTGAGCAGATTATTGCAATTAGAAGTAAAAAAAAAAAAAAAAAAAAAAAAAAACCACTCTTTTTCCATTTGTAATAATACTAGAGGCCCAGGGGGTCCCTCAGCCTGGCCTGCGGGGATTGGGCTGAAACCAGCTCTCTGACATCCCCCGAGGGGTCCCGTATTGTGAGAGGGTGCAGGCCAGGCAGAGGGACCCCACCTGTACACAATTGGGGCCAGGGAGGGACCATAGGAGGGCTCCAGGGCGTGTCTGGCCCAGTCCCGATTGGCCAGACCCCAACAGCAAGCTAACCTACCAGTTGGAGTGTCTGCCCCCTGGTGGTCAGTGTGCATCGTAGCAACTGGTTGAATGGTCCAATGAATGGTGGGACACTTAGCATATTAGGCTTTTATTTTGTAGGATGACCAGCTTCATAGTGTTACTATGAGGATCAGAGGAGATACATAGTTTAAAACACTTGGCACAGTGTTTCAGAAAGTTTTAGGATTCAAATCAAGAAGCATGTCCCCAATGAAGCCCTCCCTGACCACCCTACTCAGGTCAGGTTCCCATGTGTTATCCTTTCTCATGGATCTCTCCATTTGGGAAGGGGGGAGTATACCATAGATATGATTAAATAACTGCTTGCAATATTATCTGCTTCATGTTTCTCTTTCCCATTAAGACCATGACTCTGGAAGGGCAGAAATGGTGCCCAGCACCAAGCCCTCCCCGTCAGAAGCACTTGATACATGTCTGTCAAATTAATGAGTAGCCCTAGCTGGTTTGGCTCAGTGGATAGAGAATCGGCTTGCAGACTGAAGAGTCCCAGGTTTGATTCCAGTCAAGGGCATGTGCCCAGGTTGTGGGCTTGATCCCCAGGAGGAGGCATGCAGGAGGCAGCCAATCAGTGCTTCTCTCTCATTATTGATGTTTCTAGCTCTCTCTCCCTCTCCCTTCCTCTCTGAAATCAATAAAAATATATTTTAGCCCTAACCGGTTTGGCTCAGTGGATAGAGCGTCGGCCTGCGGACTGAAAGGTCCCTGGTTCGATTCCAGTCAAGGGCACGTACCTTGGTTGTGGGCACATCCCCAGTAGGAGGTGTGCAGGAGGCAGCTGATCGATGTTTCTAACTCTCCATCTCTCTCCCTTCCTCTCTGTAAAATATCAATAAAATACATTTTTAAATATATATATATATATTTTAAAACAAAAAAGATTAATGAATGGATGGATCAAATAAGCTGCATCTGTGACTCAATTATACTAAAGTGTCAGAGGCTACACTTCTTATCACTGTTATCAGCCTATCCATTTTCTCCCTTTCCACACCTTTTTATAAAGACAAAGGATAAAATGTCGAAATGCTCACACCACTGCACAAACAAGCCACATCTGGCCAGGCCAAGATGGCCCCAAATCTCAAACAGAATTATTGGTGGGTAGGCAGCGCCCCCATGTGATCACTGGGAATGTTTGATTTCGTGTTTATTACAATGCTATTCTGTTTGTCCTTCCAGATCAGCTCTCCCCCACTTCCCCCAAGTCTGTGCCTGAGAGGCGGACAGCGTTGGCTGCTCCCTTGCCGGCCTTGTTTTCTGATGCAATCACTGAGCGCTCCAGCAGGAGAGGGGAGGGTGGGAGGAGAGAGAGGGCATAGGCTGAATCTAGTGACTCAATTTTAGAGTTCAGAGGTGAAACCATGTAACTTCCCAGGCTAGGTCATAAAAAGACACTACTTTTGCCCTAGCCGGTTTGCTCAGTGGCTAGAGTGCCAGCCTGAGGACTGAAGGGTCCCGGGTTCGATTCCGGTCAAGGGTACATGCCTGTGCCCGGGTGGTGGGCTCCATCCCCAGTAGGGGGTGTGCAGGGGGCAGCCAATCAATGATTCTCTCTCATCATTGATGTTTCTCTCTCTCCCTCTCCCTTCCTCTCTGAAATCAATAAAAAATACTATTTTAAGAAAGAAAAGAAAATTTAAAAAGATACAACTTTCACCTGGTTTTCCTTCTCTTGGATCGCTTGCTCTGGGGAGGCCCACTGCCAAAATGGGCGTATACCCAAGCACCTCCAGAAGGGAGAAATTAAGGCATTCCAACAATCAGCATTCACCTGCCAACCATGTGATGAGCCACCTAGGGAGCAGATCCTCCACCCCAGCCCTTCAGATGACTGCGGCCCCACAGACACCTTGATTGCAACCCTGTGAGAGACCCTGAGCCAGAAAAGCTTGGGAAAGATGCTCCTGGATTCCCAACCCACGAAAACTGTATGAAATAACGCTTGGGGAAATTTGTTGTGCAGCAGTAGAGAACAACTATAAACGCTAACAATAGCCCCATGCTTCTGCCCCAGGGCCTTTGCACTTGCTGTTGGCTCTGTCTGGAACTCCCCCCACACACACACCTCCTTCAGGTCTTCCCTCAGATGGTACTTCCCACCACTTTCCCTGACCCCCTTTCTCCATCTCCCTACGTCTGTCTCCCTCGCTAGAATGCCAGCTCTTTCTTTTGTTCCATGCTCTGTCCACAGTACCTGAAACAGTGACTGGCACAGAGTAAGCACTCAATGTGGTGGCCATTATTATGAGAATCTAACATTCCTGATTCTTGTCATAGTTAGATCAGTCTCCCACGTGTTTCCTGCCCACTGGGTGTCCACCCTAACCAGGGGATGGGATATAGCTGTGACCTCCCCTCCATTGGTTAAGTAGCAATTGGCAACTATAATAAGAAAGCCCTTGCCGAAACCGGTTTGGCTCAGTGGATAGAGCGTCGGTCTGCGGACTGAAAGGTCCCAGGTTCGATTCTGGTCAAGGGCATGTACCTGGGTTGCTGGCACATCCCCAGTGGGGGGTGTGCAGGAGGCAGCTGATCGATGTTTCTAACTCTCTATCTCTCTCCCTTCCTCTCTGTAAAAAATCAATAAAATATATTTTAAAAACAAAAAAACAAAAAAACAAAAAAACAAAAAAAAAAGAAAGCCCCTCGATGTCTCCCCACTTCCCTCTGGTTAAAAATCCCAGGTCCTCTGTACAACCTACAGGCCCCCATCCCTGCCTTAAAATTCCACCGTCAGCCACACAGAATCCTGAACTGTTTACAATCACTAATAGTCTCCACAGCCACAAAGCTTTGGGGATCAAGCAGAAAACATTAGAGTAGCTATTTTTTAAAATATGTTTTTATTGATTTCACAGAGGAAGAGAGAGATAGAAACATCAATGATGAGAATTATTGATTGACTGCCTCCTGCACACCCCACACCAGGGATGGAGCCCACAACCGGGGCATATGCCCTTGACCGGAATTGAACCCGGGACCCTTCAGTCTGCAGGCTGACACTCTATCCGCTGAGCCAAACCGGCTAGGACAGAGTAGCTATTTTTTAATCTCATTTTTTGTTTGCTAAAGAATATCTTTATGTAATAAACATAGTATTATAAAATGATCTACAGAATTTATTGGTATAACTGTACTTGTATATTATTTGTAAGTAAATATCCAGCTGGGGGTGAAGCTTCAACATCTTTACTGATAGGGGTGCACGATTGGAAAACAAATTTAGAATCATTTGTCCTAATGCAATTGCCCTCCGCCCCCTGCCCCCCCCCCGTCCCCCACCCCCCACCCAGGACGTCTGGCATTGTCTGGAGACATTTTCCGTTGTCAACCACTGGGGGAGGGGTGCCCCTGGCATCTAAGGGTGGAGGCCAGGGATGCAGGTCAACATCCTACAGTGCACAGAACGGGCTCCAGCACAAATAACTCTCCAGCCCAAAATGTCACCAGTGAGGAGGTTGAGAAGCCTGGCCTAAAGCACCAGACTCTCTCTTGATTCCGGCGTCTTTGCAGCGGCTGCTTCCTTCTCCCCGCTCTTCCTCACCTAGCTAAAACCTCAACGCTCAAGTCGCCCCCTCCTCCAAGAAGCCATCCCTGCCGCCTATAAGCTGGGCCAGAGCCCCTCCTAAGGGCCCCTCCAGCCCCCTGAGCTGAGCGGGTAAGAATCAGCTTGGATCCGGGGAGTCTCAACCTTCAGATTTACAATGCAAATCCCTGCAGCCGCTGACCGCCGGGTCCTGCCGCCTGCTGGGACCAGGTGCTTTTCACAAGCACCTCCCCCATGCCCCAAGGCCTGTCCCTGGAACCCGCAGCGGAGGCAGCCCGGTGACTAGTTCGCCTACTAGTTCGCCTGCGAGGATTCCACCCGGGGTCTCAAATCCTGGCAAATGTACACACGCGCGCGCGCACGCACACGTAGGATGTAGTCACTATTTTCATCCCCATTTTGCAGAGGAGTACACTGAGGTTCAGAGGGGACCTGGCCAGAGACTGAAGAAAGACGTAGGGGTCCAGGTCCTCCTTAGCGCCTGATTCGGGGGGAGGGGAGAGGGCGAGGAGCTGAGGGACCAGGAGCTCGAGGGGGCGGGGGCGCGCACACCCGCCGCGGCCTGGGGATGCGGCCCCGCCCCCACGAGGGACGTGAAGACGCGGACCCCGCGCAGCGTGGGGACATGTGACCGACCGCAGCGGCCGCGCCGCCTCCCCACCCCGAGGTCTGCGCGCTCCGCCGCCGGGTGCAGACCCCAGCCGCCTCCGGGGTTTGGGGCGCAAGAGCAGAGGCGGAGCCAGGGCGGGGCCAGCGCTTCATCCTCCCCCCGCCACCCACCACCCACCACCCACCCATCGAAAGCGAAAGGGAAGGAAGGGCGGGGCCTGCCGGAGCCCCTCCCCTGCTCTGCGCGCGGCTGGACCGCGGGGCTCGTCCCAGCCGGGGGGCGCGGAGCGCGCAGTGCGGACCCTCGCGGGCACCTGCGCGGCGGCCACCATGTCTCAGGAAGGTGTGGAGGTAGGAGAGGACCGCGGCGGGGCCGGGGACCCGCGAGCGATGCCCGGGAGGGACCAGGGCCGCGGAGGGGGTCCGCACGTCCTGGGGACTCCCTCCGAAGCCCAGACCTTCCCACGCTGGCGCTCGTCCCCACTCCCCACCCCCCGCAGGACGGAGAGTGGCGGCCCCCTCCCCCAGAGCGACAGGAGGCCTCCTCGACGAAAAGCAGGGGCCGCAGGGTCAAGGGTCAAAGGCCAGGGCTACCTGGCCGGCCTCCCTCCGAGCCTGGGAAGCTTGCCCCAGTCCGCACCCTCCCCCAGTGTCCAGTGGGGACTTTGGCTTTTTCCAGGAAATGCCATGGAGGATGGAGATGGGAGGTTCGGAGGCCAAAGCTAAGGGTCAAGTTCAGGCGGGGAGAAGGGTGTCTAGAAATGGGGGGAGGGCAGTGGCTCTCCTCCCCCCACCGGAGCCCCCCTGTCCCCACCCCAGCTGGAGAAGAGCGTCCGGCGCCTCCGGGAGAAGTTTCATGGGAAGGTCTCCTCCAGGAAGGCGGGGACTCTGATGAGGAAATTTGGCAGCGACCACACCGGAGTGGGCCGCTCCATCGTGTACGGTGAGCGGGCGGCAGGCTGGGGTCCCCAGGCTGGTGGGGGTTCCCCGCGGGGGTCGGGGGCATGGTCTGAGGAAGGCAGGAAGAGGCCTTGAGGTCCTCTCTTGGGGAGGGTCTGGGGACCTGAAACTCCCACAAGGTCTTTGAAGGGTCCTTCACTTACACTTACTCTCCCCACCAGGAGTAAAGCAGAAAGATGGGCAGGAACTGAGTCACGACCTGGATGCCCAGGTAAACTGCCTCACGCTCCTCAAAGGACAGGGTAACTGGGGAGGGAGAGCAGGGGGAACCCGGCCCGTCCATGGCGAGCCCCCCGGGGCACTGCCACGTCACAGCTCATGGTCCAGCCACATGTACTTACTCACTTCTCAGTTGCAGGGAGCCTGCAAACAGAAGATGTTCATTACATGCTGATGGTATTAAATGGGGGAGAGAGACATGAAACTAGGCAGTGACGGGAGCCAGGAAGAATGTCATCATAGAGGAGGCGAGAGGTCAGGGAGAGCTTCCTGGAGGGGGTGTTGCCAGCTCTTCAAGGCTGGAGGCTAGTGATCCCTGGGAATGGAGGGGTCAGAAAGGGTCGTCCTGGAAGAGGGAATGGCTGAGCGAAGGAATGCAAACAGGCTGGGATGAGCAGGAGAGAGGGGCAGAGGAGCTCATGTGTTGAATGAATGAATGAATGAGTGAGTGAATGAATGAAAGGCTTTGAGGCACAGGAACATCATGGCCACTTTGCCCTGTGGTGGCTTTGGTAGCTGATGCACTGTGGATTTTGCCTGCCTGAAAAGCCCAGCATAGAGCTGTTAAAGAGTATAATAAAACATGTATTATACCCTTGCATTTATACCTATAAAGAGTATGATAAAACATAATAGCAAAGAGCCCTGGCTGGTGTGGCTCAGTTGACCGAGCGTTGCCCTGTGCACCAAAAAGTCTCCAGTTCAGTTCCCCGTCAGGGCACATGCCCAGGTTCCGTTCCCAGTCGGGGTGCATACGGGAGGCAACCGATTGATGTTTCCCTCTCACACATCAATGTTTCTCTCTCTTCCTCTCCCTTCCTCTCTCTAAAATCAATAAAAACCTATTTTTAAATAATAACAGTAAAGAGTAGCATTGATTGAGCACTTCCCTTGCAACAGGGCTTCAGGAATGTTACCTGTTGACTCATTTCATTGCCACAGTGGCCCCATGAGACAGGTCGTTACTTATTGTCGTTTTACGGACGAGGAAACGGAGACACAGAGTGAAGAAGTCACTGGCCAGGATTACGCAGCATGCAGGTGGCAGCTGGGATTTGAACCCCAGCCACCCAGAGTCAGGGTCTGAGCTCTGAGATGCCCCTCATTAGAGACCCAGCTGAAAGGAATGGAGCCGGGGGGTGGGACCTGCTTCTGTCTGAGCCCAGCGCTGGAACACTTCTTAGCCTAAAGCAGTGTGGCCTCAGAGGGGCCCCTGTCCCAATGCCAACAAGTGTATGGCATTTGCGAGCAGGATGGGAGCACGGGGTCCAGGCCTGCGTCACTGCACTCTCTCGGGGTGATCCCAGGCAGGCTCTCTCCTGGCCCTGGATCTCGGTTTCCCCATCTGAACAATGAGGATAACAAGTATGCTCACCTCTCAGAACTGCGTAAGGATAGCTGGGGTCATGCAGCTGGCTCCCAGCTAGTGACTGCTGCTCCATCAGCTGCTTGTGAGTTAGGGACACGCCATTCTTATATGGGGCCGGGACCCTCCCCCAGCAAACGAGGTGAAAGAGGCCTGAGCTGAATCCCCAGCCTCTGCCCCTGGTATCTCCACCCAGGACCCACCAGAGGACATGAAGCAGGACCAAGACATCCAGGTGGGTCCGGTACCTGGGAAGGGGGGAGGTGGAGCAGGGAGGACCCCCATGGGGGGGAGAGGGGTACATCCTAGGGGCACGAGGGCGCCCATCTGTTGGGAGAATGGAACTGACATATGTTTATGTTGTTGGAGGAGGGCTGACCACCCTCTCGTGCTCACCACCCTCGTTCCGCAGGCAGTGGCAACCTCCCTCCTGCCGCTGACGAAAGCCAACCTACGCATGTTCCAACGTGCCCAGGAAGACCTTATCCCTGCCGTGGATCGGCAGTTTGCCTGCTCCTCCTGCGACCATGTCTGGTGGCGCCGTGTGCCCCAGCGGAAGGAGGTGATAACCCAACTTGACTCCTTGACTCTGTCGTGTCCCCCATCGAAGCTCTGACTTCAGATGTTCAGCCTCTGAGAGCTCATCCCCAATTCCCCACCCTCAGCTGGACTTCTGACCTCCAACTTGAGCTCAGCCCTTACCCCAGGGCTCTGACGC
>NW_005871587.1:333364-337143 GCF_000147115.1 Myotis lucifugus | reverse complement strand
TGCAGCGTAGGCCTGGGATGGACCCTAGATTGTAGTGTTTACCAATTTCCATGGTGTAAATATTCCCACTGTGGCCAACAATAAGCTACCAGAGTTCTCTTCTGAGAGTAAGCCCACACCCTTCTCCACACCCACAGGTGTCTCGGTGCAGGAAATGCCGAAAGCGCTATGAGCCAGTACCCGAAGACAAGATGTGGGGTGTGGCTGAGTTCCACTGCCCCAAGTGCAGGCACAAGTTCCGGTGAGGATGCTGACCCCCACCTCGCCCCTCAGCCCTGCCCCACCCCAGCCCTGCCCTCCCTGCCTTGGCCCCACTGCAGCCCAGCTTCACCCTCACCCTCAGACCCTCATGACCCTGCCTGCCCACAGGGGCTGGGCACAGATGGGGTCCCCATCCCCTTGTTATGGGTGTGGCTTTCCGGTGTATCCGACACGGATCCTCCCTCCGCGCTGGGACCGGGACACGGATCACCGCAGCACCCACACCCACTCCTGCTCCGCTGCTGACTGCTTCAACCGGCGAGGTAAGGACCTGGCCTGGCCTCCCCCAACTCTGGGGGGTCTACTTGGCTTTTACTTCTAGGACATCAACTTCTGGGGCCTTAAGTACCAAGGTCTCAGTCCCCATGGCCTCTTCCATGGCATCAGCCCCTTCTTCCATGTCTTCTCTGGCGCCCCGCGTCTCTGTGGCCTCCAGCGCTACCTCCCATTGCATCAGCCACCTTCCATGGTCTTGCCCTTGAGGCTCTGTATTCTTGGTTCCTGTTTTGTCTTCTGAAGTCTCAGGTGATGCCCATGTCCCCGGGTCTCCTGTGGCTTTGACACCTGTGACTTTCACGTCTGAATTTCCTGTAGCTCTGAGTCTGTATCCTCAGCCCCTTCCCTCCCCAGAGCGCCCTTGGCCTCAGCCCCCTTGTCCCCAGAGTCTCATGTGACCTCAAGCTCCAGGACCTCAGAACCCCTCCTTTCCCAGAGCCCCATGTGCCTGGGACCTCCTGCGCACACCCCAAGAGCCGGAAGCAGAACCACCTGCCCAAAGTCCTGCACCCCAGCAACCTCCACATCAGCAGTGGCTCCACGGTGGGCACCTGCCTGAGCCAGGGGAGCCTCCTAGAACACCTGGACAACCTCATCCTGGAGGACCTGAAGGAGGAGGAGGAGGAAGAGGAGGAGGAGGGTGGGCCCCAGGAGTGACCCGTGCCAGGTGTGGATGCAAACCAGACACAGTCTGTAGATATTTTGTGTTGTTATAAAATATGAGCTCAAACCGAGATCTGAGTGCCCTTGGGGAGCCACACGGGTTGGAGATGTTGGCAGGGGGATTCCTGGGTCCTACTTTCAGGGTCCTGGGGAGCAGATCCACAGTGGGAGGGTCTGTGGGACGGGGCTCACACTGACCCTAAAGGAGGTGTGGCCAGGACAACTTGGGCTCCTGCTGACACACATCCCCTGGGGGACAGATGGTCACAGCCTCAGGGGCCGGATCAGCATGGCCGCCTTCTTGAGAGAGTAAGCCCCGCCACGAAACTCAGCCCAGTAGACACCGTCCTGGTAGCGGCTGCGGTAGTGGCCACCACGGTGCCACACACCATTGAGGTTGGAGTGGGCACAGGCATGGTACCACCAGCCTCCCCGGTGGTACAGGGCACAGTTACCTGAGGGGAGAGAGAGAGTCCATGTCCTCTCACCATAATAAAAGCTTCTACCAGTACCTCACTAGTGCAAGGCTTTAGCCAGGCATCCCCTTCCCCCCTCCCCCGCCCCGCCAGCACTTTCTTCTTCAGAGTAATGGCCTTAATTCCTTCCCTATCCCCTTACCAAAGTACAAGTCACACTTTTCCTATCCTTTCTGCAGATGAGGATCTCTACCTCATTCCTTTACCAGGGAAAAAAATCTCTACTTTCTTTCTAGAACAGCGGTTCTCAACCTGTGGGTCGCGACCCCTTTGGCGGTCGAACGACCCTTTCACAGGGGTCGCCTAAGACCATCCTGCATATCAGATATTTACATTACGATTCATAACAGTAGCAACATTACAGTTATGAAGTAGCAACGAAAATAATTTTACGGTTGGGTCACAACATGAGGAACTGTATTTAAAGGGCCAGGAGGTTGAGAACCACTGTTCTAGAATAAGAGTCCTAGCTCTCATACACTGCCCCCATACTCCCCACATGCTTGCCCTGCCTTTCACCAGAACAGGAGTCCTGTCCTCTGTTCTCTCGCATACCCTTACCAGAACCCATCCCTTTCATACTGTGACTAGAAGTACCATCTCCCTTACTCCCCGCCCTCCCCTTCCCTCCACCCCAATAAGAGCTCCTTACCAGAATAGGAGTCTCGGTCCCTATCCACAGTGCTGAAAGGCTTGTCATTGTGCCAGGAAAGAGAGTCTCCCGCATCTCCATGGTACTGGCCAAGCCGTAGGCGGTAGTGGTCACTCTCAGGCTCCAGGGAAAAACTATCATAGTGGGCACGTCCACCACGGCCTCCCCAATCCTCCAGGAGTACCAGGAGCTCATGGTCCCCACGGCTGGTCAGCTGATGCACAGGTTCAAGGCCCAGCCAGTATTCCCCATCAGGCTGCCCAAAGCCCGCCTGGCAGGAAAGTCAGGAAGTTAGGAGCAGGTCCCCTCCCCTGCCCAGCCCTGCCCCTACCTACCTGCGCTCACCTTGTAGTGCTGCCAGGTAGTGAAAAAGTTGACTGAACCATCTTGCCGCCTCTGGATCACAGTCCAGCCCCCGCCCTCCAGCTGTTGCTCACACCATGCTGACACCACATGCCGGCCCAGTCGCAGCTCATACACTCCACTCTGCCCATGGCCTGCCCGGCGTGCCTCTGCACAATCTTGCCATGGGCCTGTGGGCACAGAGATATGGGGTAAGTACAGCCTAGACCAACCAACCCCTTATTGAAATAAGAGTCCTAATTTGTACTGTCCCCTCACCAGAATAGCAGTCTTCTCCCGTTCTCTCATCAGAATAAGTGCTCCAGTACCGATTTCCTTACCTGAATAAGACTGAGTCACTCTTCTCTCACTACAGCACATGTAGATCCTGGAGTTCTTAAATCCTGGTAAAATGGTCTCCTCACCAGAATAAGAGTCCTGAGCATGGCCCTCTGAACCAGCTCAAATTCTCACCAAAGTAGCAGTCTTAAATTCCCTGACCCCTCATTAAAATAAAAGCGCCTCCTTTCCTGTTCATACCAGAGTAAGAATTTTGGTTTTTATCACAATAAGAGCCACAGCCCCTCATTCAGTCACCAGGGTTACATTTCCTTCAGTCCTCTCACCGTGAGAGGACTGTACCATTAAAATCCTGGCTCATCACACCCCCAGCAGCCCTGCCCTCATCTTACCTGCTGGCTTGGTGGGGACAGCAGGGTGCCCTGCAGGTAAGGGGAAGGCCAAGGGCCCCTGCTGTCTCAGGGTCTGGTCTCTCTGGGACTCTGGGGCTGGGTCTAACCTGCTGTTGTCACTGGTGCCACCCACCAGACTGAACGGAACCACGGGCACCAGGGGCGGTGGCAGGACCTGGGTGACCAAGAGAATCATGTGATTGCATTAATCCTCAGCCCAGGCCACCTTGGGCTCCTCCATCTCCATCTCTCAGCATCCAGATGGGTAGGAGGTCAGGCAGGGGCAGGAATTGATCCTCCCCAAATGCCCAATTCTAGCTTCAAGGACAGGCAGAGAGGAGCTTAAATTCCTGCTCCGGTGTGCACGGCTTAACCCGCCGTGCCTCCAAATCCTTTTCTTTAAAGTGAAAATAATGA
>NW_005871587.1:316591-332214 GCF_000147115.1 Myotis lucifugus | reverse complement strand
GATCCAGACTCGACCCCCAACTCTCAGGCCGGGCCAAATCCAACTGCTCCCAATGCGTGTGTTTACACCTGCGTGGCTCCGGGTCCACCCAGGCCCACCTCGGTCCTCCCACCCCAAGGCTGGAGGCTACCTAACAATGGGATCCCAGCCAGGCCTCTCGACTGAGTTCCAGGCATCCTGCGGGGCAGCATTGGTTCAACCAGCATTCACTAGTGCCTACTGTGTGCCAGCCTCAGTGCAAGGCGCTGGGAATATAGTCGGAAACAAAATAAAATTCCTGCCTGGTGTGCAAGGAACAAAATAGAGTATGAGGTTAATAAAGTGTTTTAGATAGCACTCAGTGCTAAAGATAAAGATCAGAGAAACATGAAGCAAGTTGAAAGGAGGGAAGACCTGCTGGAGAGGTGACGTTTGAACAAAGTCCTGAAAGAGGAAGCCATGGGGATGCCTAGGGAAGAGCAGCCCTGGCAGGGGGAACAGCATGTGCAAAGGCCCTGAGGCTAGATCATGCCTGATGTATTAAAGCAGTGGTTCTCAACCTTCCTAATGCCGTGACCCTTTAATACAATTCCTCATGTTGTGGTGACCCCCAACCATAAAATTATTTTCGTTGCTACTTCATAACTGTAATTTTGCTACTGTTATGAATCGTAATGTAAATATCTGATATGCAGGATATATTTTCATTGTTACAAATTGAACATAATTAAAGCATAGTGATTAATCACAAAAACCATATGTAATTATATATGTGTTTTCCGATGGTCTTAGGCGACCCCTGTGAAGGGTCATTCAACCCCCAAAGGGTCGCGACCCACAGGTTGAGAACCGCTGTATTAAAGGAACCTCAGGAAGCTGGAACAGAAGCAGGGCAAGTATGGTTAGAAGGGGGTGAGGTGGGGTGAGGGGCAAGTCTCACTAACTCAGTCTAGTAGTGGACACCCCATTTCCCACGTCCTCATCAAAACTGGTGCCACACCCACACCCCAACACCCACATGCCCCAGGTCTGCTGTGTCCCCCAGGTGTTCCCCAGTTTACACAGGTGACCTCCTATGAGTGTCCTCACTCAAGGTTGTGTAGTCGTAGCCGCCACCTCTGACCCTGTAGGGTCCACACACGGGCCCCATTTCCTTCATTCCTGGGTTCACAGCCTCTGAGATGGGGACACACCTGACTCCCATGTGCACTTGCCAACCCAGAACACATCTCAGGTGTCCGCACATCACCCCTCTCTGTACTAAGTTCTATGACCTAACCCTCATGTCCTGGTGGCAACACGGGCACATGTCCATGGTCTTTATCATCACACACATTGTCTCGTTCACACATTCAGCAAACACTCCCTGAGCGCCTGTTGTGTGCCAGGAGCCGTTCCAAGCGATGGGGACACAGGCATGACCAACACAGACAAAATCCCTGCCCTCATGAGCTTGACATCCTGGTTGGGAAAATGGACGATGGACAGGTCAGAGGGTGATAAGTGCTTAGAAGGAACCTCAAGCCGGGAAGGGGTGGGAGTCCTGGGCTGGGGTGGGTGTTTTAAATAGAAGGGTCAGGCCTCTATTTAAAGAGAAGATGACACGTGAATGAAGACCTGAAGGAAGAGAGAGAAGGGGAAGAGCATTTAGGCAAAGGGAACAGCAGTGCAAAAGCCCTGAGTGGGAGCTTGCTTGATAGGCCCAAGGAATAGCAGGGAGGCCTGTGTGGCTGGAACAGTGAGCGAGGGGAAGAGTGGAAGGAAGGAAGAAGAGAAAGGTGAGGGGGAAATGTGTGCAGGACCCTGAGAACCTCCAGGAGGACTGGGGTTTTACTCTAACTCATGTGAGAACCAGGAGGGGTTCTGAGCTGGGAAAAGGCCCGTTCACGACTAAACTCACACATCAAGCAGGAGCTTCCAAGGGCAGCAGGGAGCAGGGTCCTCTCCTAGGCCCACCCCCTCCCAAGACACCAGGCCCCACTCTACAGAAAAGGACTGCATTCTCTGGAGCTGGAGTGTGTAACACCCACTGCCTACCAGGGTCTCAGCCTGAGGTGAGGAGGAGGCCGGGGAAGCCCTCCAGCCAAGGAGAGGCCCAGGTCTCCCACAGGACAGAATCGGCCTCCACCTGCCCTCCCACCCTCCTGCCCTCTCACCTCTCACGACCAAGATCCTGAATCCAGCGAGGAGGCCCGTAGCAGGCACAGAAGTCAGAGGAGGAGCCAAGGGTTCAGCAGGGGCCTCTGAGCAGGGGAAGGGAAGAGGCCAGTGAGAGAGCAGGGGGGAGGAGACTTGGTAACCCCCCAACCCTACCAGCCCCCCATCAGAGCCTGGGACTACAGCTGGGATGCTGAGCCTAGGAGCTCTAACTGTAAATATTTAGCATTTTCTGCATGAGAATTGAGGCCACATTGCCAGACCCTCCTGCCCAGGCCACCAGAGCCTGATAACACAGGTCAGTGCCCTGGACATTCCCCCCGTAGCAGAACACAGAGCGTGGGAGGCTGCAGGCCCCAGGAAGCCGGGGAGATCCAGCATCAGACACAGACACATGCACACGCACAGAAAAGGACAACAGCCAACGTCAGCAGTGGCACCTGCTGTGCATTAGGCGTGACTCTAAACGCTTTACACCTTTTATCTCATTTAATCCTTGCAGCCTGAGCTGGCTTCTATGCGTAGCCTCATCTTGCAACAGGGAAAACTGAGCCTCAGAGAGGGTGAGTGACTTGCTCACGGTCCCACAGGCCAAAAGGGTCCATGGTGGGATCTGGCCCAGCAGCTTGGCTCCAAAACTTGCACATATATATCGCGACAGTCACACACTCCTTTGTGCACATAACAAGACACGCAGACCGCTGCACAAAGCAGGAAAGATAGACAGACAGAATCTGTGTGTGCGTGTGTGTCTGGGTATTTGCCTGGCACGTGCATACACACGCCTTTTCCAAAGACATAACTGGAAACAGGACACAGATTCAGGCAGCAGTGTTCAAAATATGTTCACACACACACACATACATCACAGCTTAAAGGAAAAGATCCTGTGGACTGATTGTGTCTGCACCTGTGTGCCAGACACTTACACACACAGGTACATGCGGTCACACACTGACAAGCACAGAGATGCAGATCCGTGTGCTCCCGGTTGTCCAGTGAGACACTGATACCTGCCCCCACCCACACCCTAGTGCACGTGTTTCCATTTGTCCACACACTGTCACACTCTGTCACATCCTCACACTGGGAAAGTCATGCAGGGACAGAAACAGGCAGAAGTCATCATCCAGCCATTTTTCAGGGGTACGAAAAGACTCACGCAGAGCCTCCAGAGCACAGGTCTGGGATCTGCAACCCGTGCGAAGGCCTCCTCCACCAGCAGCCTTTCCTGCGTTCCGTTCCTACTGTCCTCAACTCGCAACCCAAGTGGACTCCTGGGCTGAAAGAGGAAATGGTCCTCCCAGATCTAAGAGAGGCTGCCAAGCTGGGCTCCAGCCTGGACTGGGGCCCCCCACCCGCAGCCCCCTCCAGCTTCCCCCATTGGCAGCAGAGAGAGAAAAAACCTCCTAAGTGACAGAGAGGCTGACATAAGGGAGAGTCTGAAAGACAGGGAAGGGGAGAGACGTGGGGGAAATGGGGAGACATGGGGAGTCCGGAGAGAGAGGATATGAGAGAAATGGGGTAGGGACAGAGAGAGAGAGGAGAAAGATGGAAAGAAATAATGAAAGAGAGAATTGATGGCAGAAACAAAGTTGGGGAAGAGGGAGACAGGGAGGAGACAGAAATGGGGAGGAGGAGGCAAAGTGGGGGAAGAATTGGGGAGGGGGAGACAGAGGAAGCAGGAAGGCAGCTGGGGGAGGGAAGGCAGATGGGAGAGGAAGCAAATGGGACAGGGAGAGAGATGTTGGGGGCATCCCTTCCCCTCACCTCAAGGTTCTGGGGAAGAAGCCAGAGGCCTGAGGCCAAGACTGGGGCTTTGAGCGGAAACCGGAGATGAATTTTTCACCAAGCGCCGAATTGCTTTGAGTTTCCAGAGGTGATGTGGAGTTTCCATCCTCGGCTGGTGTGCAGACAAGACCCTCTGGGGAGGACAGCGGGCCCTCAGGAGCTGGGGGCCCAAATGAGTGATCGGCCATGGCGCTACCCCCTTTTCTGGTTGCTCCCCAAGGGCCTGGTGCCAGTGTGCCGAGCACTGGGCTTACGTACATCGTCTCTCTTAATTCACGAGTCAGGACTTAAATGACTTATCATATTCACTTTAGGATACATTAGAAGCCTCGGGGTGCAGACATTGGTTCTCAAAATCGCACCGCTGGCGGAAATGACCGAGGCGGGATTCGAACCTGCGCTTCATTTCTCGGCTCGCTCAAAAGCTCCGGAGCCTCGCGGCCCCGCCCCGGTTTCCATGGAAACAGGCACCAAGTGTCTCCATAGCAATACCTCAATGATTTCCCCCACCCCCACCACGCTATCTGGTGCGTATACCCGTACGGCGACGTCATCGCGCAGCGACGCCTCACGTGACCACATCTCCAGCGCCGGAAGTGAACGGCACGGCGCCGGAAGCGGCTGGAGGAAGGTCCTCGTGGAGTAGACGCCAGCATGGGGCAGTCGGGGCGGGTGAGGTGCGGCGGGCCGGGAGGGGGGCAGCACCGGCGGGGACCCCGCGGAGTCGCAGGGCTCACCTCTCGCCTCTCGCCCCCGTAGTCCCGGCACCAGAAGCGCGCGCGCGCCCAGGCTCAACAACGCAACCTCGAGGCCTACGCCGCGCAGCCACACTCGTTCGTGTTCGCCCGGGGCCGCGCGGGTCGCGGCGTCCGGCAGCTCAGCCTGGACCTCCGGCGGGTCATGGAGCCGCTCACCGCCACCCGCCTGCAGGTCTGCACCCTCCAGCCCACTTCCACTGGCCGTTGAGGCTGCGAGGGTGCCGCCAGCCTCGCGGGGCCTCATTTTCCTCGGCTAGCGAAAGGGTCCCTTATGGGGACCATCGTCCCTGCCTCAGCTTTGCGGGGCAGCGGCGAGGCTGCATGAACGCGCTCAGCTTAGGGCTTGGCCGGGTACCTGGAGTTTGTGGTTAAGAGGGGACTCTAGAATCAGCAAAGTTGAGTTGGAAACTTGACTTCTCTCAAAGGCCTGCAGCAAGTTACATTTTAAACACGCTGGGCTTCGGTTGGCTCATTTGCAAAAGGGGGCGATGCTCGGTAAGCAAGGACAGAGGCAGCACTCTAGGCGAGACAGTGCTCTAGGCGAGGCCAAGGGCAGTCCACTCCCCTCACCCCCTTTTCAGAAAAATTAGATGCAAGAGAGGGCATAACAGTTTCAGCTTATAGTCTTTGCTCAAAAGAGGAATGACTGATCATTTCTTTTTTCTTCTTTTTCTAATATCCAGATACGCAAGAAAAATTCTCTGAAGGATTGTGTGGCAGTGGCTGGGCCCCTTGGGGTCACGCATTTCCTGATATTGAGCAAAACGGAGACTAATATCTACTTTGTGAGTGGATTCCTGCACCCATCTCCCCCATACCCTCCTTCTCCCCCAGCTCTCTTGATGAACCCATGTGCCTCTGAGCTGCCATGATTCTGGCTTCAAAGTAAACGCTCTGAAGAGATGGGGCAAAGGTTCCCACTCCTGCTCCCCACCTGGATGCCTCCACCCTCATTGATCCTTTCTTTGTAGAAACTGATGCGCCTCCCAGGAGGCCCCACCTTGACTTTCCGGGTCAACAAGGTAAGGCTCAGAGGTGGTAATGAGAACCATGTGGGGTAGGAGCTGGGGTGGGGAATGACGCCCGCCATGCATGGCTGGTGGTCACCCCCTCCTCACCCCACCCTGCAGTACACACTGACACGTGACGTGGTCTCCTCGCTGCGCCGCCACCGCATGCATGAGCAGCAGTTCACCCATCCTCCCCTCCTGGTGCTCAACAGCTTCGGCCCCCTGGGCATGCACGTGAAGCTCATGGCTACCATGTTCCAGAACCTGTTCCCCTCCATCAACGTACACAAGGTGGGCAGGGCCTGCATGGTGGCAGGTGTGGGTGGGCGGGGCAGGTAGCAGGTACTGCACAGGCCCTGGGGTTGACTGCTCAGTCCTCACCTCCCAGCACTGAGGCTGACAGTTCTGACTCCCAAGGTCAAGTCTCACTTGCATTGTATGTCATGGGACTCCCTTTGAACTGCCTTCCCATATGGCAGGTGGAAAACGCCAATGGTGCTTTTTTTAAAAAAAAATATTTTCATTGATTTCAGACAGAAAGGGGGAGTGAGAGAGAATCATGGATCGGCTGCCTCCTGGACACCCCCTACTGGGGATCGAACCTGCAACCCAGGCATGTGCCCTTGACCAGAATCAAGCCTGGGACCCTTCAGTCTGCAGGCCAATGGTGCATTCTTGAGTGCTTGTTTAAGCAGTGTACGTTTTGTTGTCATGCCCCACCTTAGACAGGGGAACTGAGGCTGACAAGTGAAGTTACTAGTCTGAGGTTAGTTATAGGCAACAGTTCCTAAGCCCTGGCACCAGTGGGCCTCAGATTCTGCTTGTTAGAGATGATCATCAGGGAGTTGGAGTGGGTGGCCTTGGTGGGTGCTGGAACCAGGTTTCTAGCCTTGCAGTCCCTGCAGGGCTTGGCTTGGCCTCCAGTACGCAGTGAGGCCTAAAGGCAACTGACATGGTGCCGTGCCCCTTTCCAGGTGAACCTGAATACCATCAAGCGCTGCCTTCTCATCAACTATAACCCTGACACCCAGGATCTGGATTTCCGCCACTAGTGAGTACAGGGGCAGGGGGAGGAGGGCTGTGCTGCTCTGTGTGCGGCTGATGACAGTGCTGCTACTGAGACTCCATGATTGCTCAGTCTCAAAGTAAACGCCCTGACGCACCATGAAAATGGGAGTGGGTAAGACTGGCCCTTGACTCTGTGACCCCTAACCCCCGACCTCACTCACTCCGGCCTCTGCAGTAGCATCAAAGTTGTCCCTGTGGGCGCAAGTCGTGGGATGAAGAAGCTTCTCCAAGAGAAGTTCCCCAACATGAGCCGCCTGCAGGACATCAGCGAGCTGTTGGCCACGTGAGGAAGGGGCAGAGTGGGAGGCTACCATGGTCTAGGGCCGTGGTCGGCAAACTGCGGCTCGCGAGCCACATTCGGCTCTTTGGCCCCTTGAGTGTGGCTCTTCCTAAGCCTTAGGAGTACCCTAATTAAGTTAATAACAATGTACCTACCTATATAGTTTAAGTTTTAAAAATTTGGCTCTCAAAAGAAATTTCAATCGTTGTACTATTGATATTTGGCTCTGTTGACTAATGAGTTTGTCACTGGGCTAGGGGACCCCAGGAGCCTGGGGTTCCCTGCTGAGCCGTGTGTCCCTGGCACAGGGGTGCGGGACTGTCAGAGAGTGAGGCAGAGCCCGATGGCGAACACAACATTACGGAGCTACCCCAGGCCATCGCAGGGCGCGGCAACATGCGGGCCCAGCAGAGCGCTGTGAGGCTGACTGAGGTGAGGCCCGGTGGCTGAGGTGACTTCCTCCAGCAGCCCCAGCCCTGAAGAAGGACTGACTCTTCCTCCATGTCCCTCCAGATCGGACCTCGGATGACGCTGCGGCTTATCAAGATTCAGGAGGGTGTCGGGGAGGGGAACGTGCTCTTCCATAGTTTCGGTGAGGTCAGGGCTGGCGGGCACAGGGTCTGGGGTCTGAGGCCCCCCAAGGAGGGCTGTTAGGTGCAGTGGACACACCTGGATCTTGGTGAACTGTTTCTTCCTAAGTGCACAAGACAGAGGAGGAGCTGCAGGCCATACTGGCAGCCAAGGAGGAGAAGCTGCGGCTCAAGGCCCAGAGGCAGGACCAGCAGGCCCAGAATGTCCAGCGTAAGCAGGAGCAGCGAGAGGCCCACAGGTGTGTGGTCGGCGGGTGGGGCGGGTCCCGGGTGCAGGCTGCTACACTGACCACCACTCCTCTCCTCCAGGAAGAAGAGCCTGGCGGGCATGAAGCGGGCACGGGCAGAGGCTGATGGGGATAGCGATGCTGAGGACCCTGGGGCCCCCCCAGAGGCAGAGAGGGCTGGCCAGCAGGAGGAGGAGGATGAAGCCGAGTACTTCCGCCAAGCAGTGGGCGAGGAGCCTGACGAAGGTGCTTGACAGGGATCAGTGCAGCCGGGCACTGGAACCTGTCCCTGCCCTGGTGACCCTGACACCATATTTCTTCACAGACATGTTCCCAAAGGCCCAGCGGAGACGGTCCACCAGGCCTCCAAGCAAGAAGCAGCGGTTAAAGCAGCGGAGGCCAGACCGTGGCGGTGACCACAGGCCTCCAAAAGCCAAGGGCAGGCCCTGGGGGACCCAAGCCAAGCTGGGGCCTCGAGGGGCTGTTCAGAACTATGGCCGAGGCCGAGCACAGCCACCTAAGAGAGTGGCCTGAGGCTGAACCTGAGCGGTGGGTGAAATGCCCCAGATTGGGGCCCCAGAGATGCTGCCCTGGGCTCCTGCCTGGGTGTCCAGGTGCAGCCCTCAGTTTCCTTTCATAAAGGAGCTGGTTCCCCAACCTTCCTTCTAATAAACACTGATTTCCCATGAGTCAGAGGCTGCAGTTGGAATGAGGGCATCAGAGGCCGCTGGGAGTTGGGCCTGGAAGTGTAGAATGCAAGTGTGGAGCTCAGATTTGATCATGGTTGTTGGTCTGGTCTGGGTCCTGGGCTCCTTCCCAACCTCCCTCAGACTGAGGTTTCCTGCCTGCCTAGGCCAGGTCTAGAGCGCCATGAGGAAGGAAGTGTGCAGAAGGCTGGCTCGACAAGATCTGACTGTGTGGGTGGTGGGTGGACCTATGGAGGGCGTGGCCAACGGGCTGCTTTCACTGGGGGTGGGACCAGGACACATTGTAGGCAGAAGTCCCAAAGGCAGGGCGAGGGCTATGGCGGACACAATCTCAGGTGAGGAGGGAGCACAGGGCCCTGGACCCTGTGGACCCCGGGCTTGGGGTGGAGGTGGGAGTGGGGATGGTGTAAGAAGCACGGCTGAAGCCGAGAACTAGAACAGGAAGGCAGAGTGAGAGGGTGGAAACAGTCTGGTGAGGGAGGTCTGTGCACACCCTCCCTTCAGAAGGGACTTGTTCTGGGGATTTTTCTTAAACAGTGATCGGAGATATAGACTGTTTTGAGAGAAAATTAGCAGGGAAGGGGACTACGGGGCGCAGTGGCAATGTTAGGGTGGTCAGGACCAGAGGAAGACGAGCTTTCAGGACGTCCGTGACTCAAAAAGAGCGCAAAGGCCCTGAGGCACATGTGCCTAAGAAACAACCAGGAAGCAGACTGGAAGTCACCGGGAGCGGGTGATGAAAGCCAGTGGGTGGGAGCCATACCTCCCTCAGGGCCTTGTGGGATGAGTCAAGCACTGGCTTTTCCTCCCAGGAAGGAGGGACCCCTTCACTGAGCAGAGGCTTGTGGCCCGATAGGTGCGCACAGGCGCCCTCTGGAGGCTCAGAGAATAGATCAGGTGAGCGGAGCTGGGAGACTGCTGGTCCCTAGGAGCCTAGGCTACTGCTGGTCCCGACAGGAGATGACACGGGCTGGACACAAGTGTGTTAGGGGTGACAGATACTGAAGATGGGTACTTGCTGGTGGATTGCAGTGAGGTCTGAGACTCCCCTGACTCCTCCATCCCAGTCCTGATGGCTCCCAGCCATTATTTCCAGTTTACGTGGGTCCTTTCAGGGCAACAATTCCCCCTGGTTCTTCAGGGTGCAGGACCCCAAGGGAGCTTCTGACCGTTCTAGGCCTGATTCCCTCCATAGAAAGGAGCTGGACTCATCAAAAGTCCTCTTAGAAAGGGGTCATGCAGGCCTGGTGCACACGGGTACTCAGGACTGATCCACAGCACAACGCAGCTCTGAAAGCAGAGGCTGTGCTCAGCGAGGTGGGGGGCAGGGTTCACTCAGCCACACCCTCGCCCACAGGTGCCCCACCGTGCCCAGCCAACATCTCAGCAGCTGCTGATCGAATCCTCAATGGCTTCCAGGAAGACTTCCTATGGCCCATTCTGGTGGCTGAGTTCCTGGTGGCTGTGGCTGGCAACAGCCTGGCCCTCTACCGCTTCGGCACACGGGAGCAGCGCCCATGGCACCCAGCTGTGATCTTCTCAGCCCAGCTGGCTGTCAGCGATCTGTTCTACGCCCTGACACTGCCCCCGCTGGCTGCCTACTTCTACCCACCCAAAAACTGGCGCTACGGGGAGGCCATGTGCCGCCTGGAGCGTTTCCTCTTCATCTGCAACACGCTGGGTAGCATCATCTTTATCACCTGCATCAGCCTCAACCGCTACCTGGGTGTCGTCCACCCCTTCTTCACCCGCAGTCACCTGCGGCCCAAGCATGCCTGGGCCATTAGTGCCGCGGGCTGGGTGCTGGCGGCCCTGCTGGCTGCACCCACACTCAGCTTCTCCCACCTGACGACACCACAGCAAGGAGGCCTCTGCACTGTGGCCAGGCCTGAGGCCTGCATCAAGTGCCTGGGGACTGCGAGTGACAACCAGCTCAAGGCCTACTCAGCCTATAGCCTGGCGCTGATGGCACTGGGCTGCGGCCTGCCGCTGCTGCTCACCCTGGCAGCCTATGGCGCCCTTGGGCGGGCCGTGCTACGCAGCCACGGCATGACAGCAGCCGAGAAAATGCATGTGGCAGTATTGGTGGCCAGTGGTGTGGTGCTCTATGCTGGATCCTATCTGCCCTACTTTGTCACACGTGTGATCAACGTGTCTGCCCGGCAGCGCTGGAGAGCCCGCTGCCCGTCCTTTGTGGACGAGACTCAGGCTGTGAAGGCATTGGACCTGGGGGCCTACGTGGGCTACCAGGTGACGCGGGGCCTCGTGCCCCTGGCCATCTGCATCCACCCGCTGCTCTACATGGCTGTAGCACCCAGCGTAGGCTGCTGCCACCAATGCTGCCTTGGCTGCAAGGAGGGCCGGGCCTCAGAGAATGCTGAGCGCGCCAGCCAACCCCTGCCCCTCACTGCCACAGCCACCAAAACCGTGGGGCCCCCGCCCCCTGAGCTGAGCCCATGACCTGACCTATTTTGAGCTTCCTCCCCACAAGGCACTGGAACCCAGCAGCCGAACAGGTGAGAGCACAGCAGGGGTCAAACCACTTCCCCAAACAGGCCTGTCATGGGAGCAGCGAGCACTCGGACCAGACAGGCAAGAGTTCTGCCCGCAGCACTAACCATGCACAGGGCTACCGAGCAAACCTACGCAGGGGAAAGGGGAGGGCTGCCCCCACCTGCCACAAGTGGGTGATATTCATGTATAAACAGGACACGCATAGGGCAATTGGAGCCTTTTTATTGCCCTTGGAGTTCCCTGCTTTTGGAGGTCGTCTTCTGTTGCCACAGGGTCCTGGGGCCAGGTGCCAAGCAGCAGCAGCAGTAACAGCTGGTTTAGTTGGTGGATGGCCTAGAGAGGAAGACGGGAGTGATGAGAAGGGAGAGTAAAGTGTGGGGGCTACAGGCCCCAAAGGGAGTCCCAACTGCCCCCCCACGCCCCACACAAAACTGGGGCCTCAGTGGGGGCGGGGCAAGACATATGGAGCCCAACCAGCAGTGACCAGCCTGACCTGGATGGCAGCGGCCCCTCCTCGAGATAAAGGACAATAAATGACTTGCACCTCACAACAGGCTTGGCAATTATTCAACTGGTGTGGGGCTGTGTCAGCTGTCACATGGTGATGGGGCAGGGGAGGGGTCTTACTTGGCCCACTCGACGTTGAGGATGAGGTGGTCGTAGCCAAAGCCGGACACTCCGGCAATGGCGCGGGCAGCGTCCTCACGGCGGTGGAAGCTGATGAAGGCAAAGCCCTGGGGAAGAGGAGAAAAAAGGGAGTTCAGGGCTCAGCCAGATGGATGACCCCTCCCCACTCATGGCCACCAACCCACCTTGGACTGGCCGGTGGTCTTGTCCTTCGCCAAGTAGATGCGGGAGATGGAGCCGAAGGGTCTAAAGAGCTCTTGCAGGTCTGTCTCACGGGTGTCCTCTGACAGGTTGGTGACGCGGATGGTGGCATTGTCATCGGCTGGGCATCGGGCAAGGAGAAGCAGCTGTGAGTGGCCGGGCCAGCGTGGGCCCCACCCACAGGATAATCACTGGGTGCTGGGAGGTGCCTGCCCATGGGCCAGCAGCAGGGTGCCCTCACTGCCTCACCTCTGCGGTTGGGCTGCATGGACTCCCCACGGCGGCTGGCCCCATCCCGCAGGCTCGGTGGCACGTACTTCCCTGTCTTGCTCTGGGCCGCCTGCACAGGCTCCAGCTCTAGAAACCAAAAGCACAGTCGGGTGAGGCCTCACCCTAGCACAGCAGAGGGACAGACCCACCCAGGTGCTGTCTGTCAAAGCCCCAGGCATCCGGTCGGTCCCTCAGAGACCTGGTGGCCATGACATAAAGGTCACATCCAGGAAACCAGCAGCACACAGAGCAAGAAGCCATAGGTGTTAATACGGTCTGAGGAGCCCACAGGGTTGAGAGCTAGAGGAATGCCCGCCCGGGCCAACACAGGGAAACACGAGCACATGGGGCAGGGACAGTCCCTGGGTCCCACACACACGGCAGTAAACAAGTATGCCGCACACACAAGTCAGATGGAGACTTGTGCAAACTCAAACTCCATCAGCAAATCATGCTGAAGGATGTGGACTATGGACAGTCACGTGTGTGAGACTACTCATAGGTGTGCGTGTGCACGCACAAACACACGCACGGGTGGCAGCCATGTTCATGTGGACAGACACGGCACACTCAAGTCAGGACCATCACAAAATCAGCAGAATCAGTAGGCAAGTCTCACATACAGGGGTCCACCACCTCCCAAGCATGCACAGTGCAGTTAGACAGGATGCACACGGGTGATTCTCACAGCCCCCAAAAGGAAGCGACAGGTGACACCACCAGCAGTCACAGCAGCCACCTGGCTAGTCTCTCTCACACACACTAACAGGAACTGTGACCACAGCCTTCGCAGTGCTCACGCTGTAGTGTGGACGATGACCAGAGGTGAGGGGCACAGCCCACTCACACAAAGCAGGTGACAACCTAGGACGCACACACAGCACCTCCCCACCCCACTTCCTCCCTGACCTGCCAGCCACACCCCCAGGCCCCGGCACCTCCAGGCAGTTTCTCCTTCTCGCCGGTGGACAGGCCCAGCTGCTCAGCCAGCTCCTTCTGCATGGGCCCCAGCGTGTCCTTGTAGGGACAGCGGGTGGTCCAGTGGTCGCCCTTGCAGATCCGGCAGGACACGATCTTCTGGCCCTTGAGCTTGTTCATCGGGTCCTCCTCCTCCTGGCAGTTCAGATCCTGGCAGGGCAGACGAAGGCAGCTCAGAGGGGGAAGCCACATCACCACCACCAACCTGGCGACCGCCACCCCGCCCTGTTGCCCATTTACCTCCTTGCTGGTGATAAAAGTCATGGACACATCATCGCTGACCGTGGTGGTGGCCACATTGGGCCCTGGTGGGTCAAACTCCGAGTTCCCAAACTTCTTCCAGTTCTGGGCTCAGGGCAGAGTGGGGGACAGGTCAGGACAAGGGCAGAGCAGGTAGGCCCTCCCCTCTGGACCCCAGACCTACAGGAGCCCCTTTCAGGCTGTCTTGGCCTTAAATCTCATTCTCCACCCTCTCCAAATGCGTGCCAGATCCTAGTTGCATGTCAGCTCCAGGAGGCCAGGGCAGCTCTCAGCCTCATGTTTTATTTTTTTAAAATATATTTTTATTGATTTTTACAGAGAGAAAGGGAGAGAGATAGTTAGAAACATCGATGAGAGAGAAACATCGACCAGCTGCCTCCTGCACACCCTCTACTGGGGATGTGCCCGCAACCCAGGCACATGCCCTTGACTGGAATCGAACCTGGGACCTTTCAGTCCGCAGGCCGACGCTCTATCCACTGAGCCAAACTGGTTAGGGCTTAGCCTCATGTTTTAAATGAGCAAACGAAGCTCAGGGGGAAACAGCTACACAGTCAACACTTCCTAGGGGGCAATGCAGGTGGTAGATCTGCTTCCTAGGCAGCAGGTGGTAGACCAGCTCCCAACAGGGAGTGATGCTCAGAGGGATGCAGGGGTCACCCAGACTCGAGGGGCCTTGGGCTAAAAAACCTGAGCCTCAGCTTCCTCCCCTACAAGGTGGGGACCACAAATGCTCCCCACCTTCCTGTGTTGCTATGGGAATCAAAGGAGAGAACTCCTCCACAAAGCATATGGCATGGGGTCTGGCACAAAGTGTGAAGGTAACTGTGCCAAATCTATTTATTGCTATCGCTTCTTCTGCTGCGACCACCTCAGGGGAGCTCTTGACTCTGTTCCTCCTGGTAGAGAAGCCAAGAAGAGTAAGAAACAACCTCACCCACGCCTGGACTTTTGGGGACCACAACAGAGTGCAAACACCCCTGGGCCTCAGTTCTCCAATAAAATAGGTAAACCGGTTACACTTTTCACTTCTAAAAACAAAGGCAGTGGGAAAAAGAATTCTTCCTTCCTCTGCGTCAGCCCTTAGGGACCCCCAAGACCAGGAAGGAGCAGGGTCTTACCTTCCTCCTTGCAACTGCCTTTGAGGCCTTCCGGGTCTCGATTCTGAAGGTGCGGACAATCTGCATGGGAGAGGAGAGGGGTGGGCTTCCGGTGCCTCAAGGCCCCTGGGCCCGGGGCACCTTTGTCACCAGCCCACCCAACACATACCACCCGCCCCTGGTCCGAGTGCCCCACCTCCTCACCCAGCCTCACCTTGAACTTCTTGCCATCTTCATCTATCTTGTACTCGGTCACTGTCTTGATGTTCCCATTGATGACCTCCTTGGGAGCCGGAAGTGGAGCTGGGACAGGGGAGGAGGCGAGAGGAACTGAGCCCTAGGCCAGTGATGGCCAACCTTTTGAACTCGGCGTGTCAGCATTTTGAAAAACCCTAACTTAACTCTGGTGCTGTGTCACATATAGAAATTTTTTTATATTTGCAACCATAGTAAAACAAAGACTTATATTTTTGTTATTTATTTTATATACTTAAATGCCATTTAACAAAGAAACATCAACCAAAAAAATGAGTTCGAGTGTCACCTCTGACACGCGTGTCATTGGTTCGCCATCACAGCCCTCGGCCATGGGGGTTAGGAGGGAAGGGGGTTAGGAGGGAAGGGGGTCAGGGAGAGCGGTGGTCCAGGGATGGAGCGGAGGTTGTCACTCACCTCCTGTCAGTAGCTCGGGCTCTGGGCTCGTGTCGCCAGTGGCCCACGGGATCCCCATGATGAGCTCGCTGGAGACGCCTTTGTCTGTGATAGGCAGCATGGGGGAGAGGGAAGATGTGGAGCGGCGAGGGTGCCCCAGGTAAAAGAGGGAGCCTACGAATGTATCCCTAATCAAGACTTTAAAAAGATAGGCCGGTGGTTTAACGAAACACCACCGATCGTCACAAGACAGGCGTGTCAAACACCCGGAAATCGTCGTGGTCTTCTACCCAGAGCGACGGGAACGTGTCAGGTTGGTAGTGGAGAAGAGGGGTAACCACCGAGAACTCTATCCCATATGAGCAGGGCACCGTCTTTCTTTGCCATACGGAACGTCGAATAAGCAATCATCAGTTGGCCAGAAGGTGATAAGAGACGGAAAAAACTTGTGCTA
>NW_005871587.1:246109-316219 GCF_000147115.1 Myotis lucifugus | reverse complement strand
CCAGCTGGGCTTCGTACTGCGGGGACAAGTTTGCAGAGTCAGCGAGGCCTGGCTCCCGCCGCCTCAGCTCGCCCAGGCCCCAAACACCCTCCAGGGCTCCCCCAAGTCGCCTCCCGGCCCCTCTCCCCGGCCCTCAACTCACTCAAAGTCTCCGGCCGGCATTGCAGAACTCCTCCACGCAGCTCAGGCCTGGGCCAGAGACCGGAAGTGCGGGGGAATAAGACTTCCGGTGCGTGGCCTACACCAGCCCGCCGCAGCGCCCACAGCGCCCCCTGCAGTCAGGGATGCCCGCTGTGCGAGCGGCTGGGCGCTGGTACCCAAGCAGGTAGAAGCAGACGCTTATCTCAGGGCTTAACCCATTACCTTTAAAAAAAATTTTTAAATCCCAGACAAGAAAAGGACTAAAGGAAAATACACAAGAAAAAAAGTAAAAAAGAAAAAGAACCAAAGGGATTTATCACCACCAAACCAGTATTACAAGAAATGTTAAAGGGACTTCTTCAGGAACACGAAGGAAAAAATACAAAAATATGAATAATAGAATGGCAATAACAACATACCTATAGAAAACTACTTTAAGGGCAAAAGAATTAAGTGATCCAATCAAAAGACATAGGGTAGCTGAGTGGGTAAGAAAACAAGACCCTTACATATGCCGCCTACGAGAGACCTGCTTCAGATTGCAAGACACAGAGACTGAAAGTAAAGGATGGAAAAAGATATTTCATGCAAATGGAAACAAAAGAAGAGCTGGGGTAGCAAGACTTATACCACAAAATAGGTTTTCTTTTTGTAATCTCAATCGAGGGTGGTGAATTTTCCACTGATTTTTTTTTTGAGAGAGAGAGTGGGAGGGAGGGAGAGAAGGAGGAGGAGGAGGAGGAGGAGAGAGAGAGAGAGAGAGAGAGAGAGAGAGAGAGAGAAGAGGGAGAGAAATTGGTTGCCTCCCTCACTCACCCCAACCAGGAATTGAACCCATGACCCTTCAGTGTGGGCAAATGCTCTAACCACTTGGCAACACTGGCCAGGGCCAGACTAGGCTTTAAAACAAAGGCTATAACAAGAGAAAAAAGGGACCCAACAAGTTCACTTCTGAGTATTTATCCGAAGAAACCCAAAACACTAATTCAAAAAGACATGCTTGGGTGGGAAGAGATCAACCAAAGAACTTGTATTCATAAGCCATGGACATAGACAATAGGGCGGTGAAGGCCTGGGTGGGGGCTGGGGGCAGGCTAGAAGAGGTCAATGGGGAAAAAAGGGGGCATATGTAATACTTTCATCAATAAAGATTTTTAAAAAAGACATGCACCCCCATATCCACTGCAGCATTATTTACAATGGCCAGATACCAAAGCAACCTAAATGTCCATCAATAGAAGAACAGATAGAGAAGAGGTGGTACATATATACAATAGAATATTACTCCACCATAAAAAAGAATTAAATCTAGCTATTTGCAACACCATAAATGAACCTAGAGGGTATTATGCTAAGTGAAATAAGTCAGACAAAGACAAATACCACATGATTTCACTTATGTGTGGAACCTGGAAAACAAAACAAATGAACAAACAAAACAGAAACAAACTCATAGATACAGAGAACAGACTATTGGTTATCAGATGGGAGGGGATTGTGGGGATGTGTGAAAAGGGCCAAGGGATTAAGTTGTGCAAATTGCCAGTTATAAAAACAGTCACAGAGATGTAAAGAACAGGGAATATAGTCAATAATATTGTAATGACTGCCTGGGGTCAGATGGGTACTACATTTATCAGGGGGATCACGTTGTGAGTTACATAAACATCTAATCCCTATGTTATACACATGAAACTAATGTAATGTTGTGTGTCAACTGCAATTTAAAAATAAAAAAATTATTTTAAATTTTTAGCTGTCAATTATACCTCAATAAAAATAATAAAATAAATAATACTACCAATAAAGCTCATTCATTTAGCACAGACTGCGCTTAATGAATCACTTCCATTTTGCAGCTGAAGAAAACTAAAGCTAGTCTTCCTTGTTTGGAGAGAACTTCTCTGGTTCAGAGGAGCCAGATGTCAAGTGGCCCCCTCAACCACTCTCCCTTCTTTCCTTTGCAACATTCTTGGCTCTCTGATGTCATCTTTTCCATTTATTTGTTTATTGTTCAGCTTTCCCTTTAGGGCATACATTCTTTTTAAAAAAAAATATGTTTTTATTTATTTGAGAGAGGAAGGGAGAGGGAGTGGGAGATAGAAACATCAATGATGAGAGAGAATCATTGGTTGGCCGCCTCCTGCATGCCCCACACTGGGGATCAAGCCCATAACCCAGGCATGTGCCCTAAACAGGAATTGAACCCTGGCTTCCTGGTTCATAGGTTGACGCTCAACCACTGAGCCATGCTGGCCGGGCAGGACATACATTCTCAATTTGGCCCACGGGGGCCAAAATTAATTCTTGGGGGGCAAAAAACCCCTCAAATACTACAATGGCTTGTGGCCTTCTAAAGCCAACCCACCCCCAAAAAAACTTTTAAAAAGCCAACCCATCCAAATAAGTATTTAATTTCCATAATTAGAGAGAAATTGAATGTAATTGGATTGAAATTGATTTAAATTTCGAGATAATTCCATTTTTCCCTTTAGAAGGGCAATAATGAAAAAAAGTTTGAGAAACACTGTTCTAGAACGTCTGCTGCAGAAAGCAAACATTTGCCTGCTTTGTTCACCTCTGGGTCCCCAGCACCCACAGGGTACTTGCTCAATTAATGGGCATTTGGGGCGGGGTGGGAACCATACTATAAAGGATTTTTAAACCACACTAAAGAATGTAGGCTCTTTACCCTATAGGCTGTGGGTGTGAGTGAAGTCACTGACATATTTTGAGTGGTAACCCAGTGTGAACAGATGTTCTTGTGAGAAAGATTGTTCTGGAAGCTTGAAGAGTATAGAGTGGAAAGGATAAATTAGCAAGAGACCTGAAGGAGACTGGGGAAATTAGTGAAAGAAAGAGGGTGGTCTGGAAATAAGGATGAAAATATAAAGTTTGTACAAAGAACCAATGCACATGTGTGCACTTGTTCAAACTTACTCCAAGAAATGCAAAATCCAAACAACATAACAATGGGCAAAACTTTTAAAATGTGATGTTACCCAATAGTAGCAAAGATGTAGAGAAGCATTCACACACATTGTCAGTGCATGAAATTAGGCAAACTTTTTGGATTGAAATTTGACATCTACTAAAACTTGAACTGCACAGATGTCTTTTCCTTGGAGCCAGGTAGTAATTCAACCTGTGATGAAAACTTGTAAATGTTTGCAAAGATGTGAGAATACGATATCCACGCAGTATTGTTCATGATAACAAAACCCAGGAACGCCCAGGTCTCCATTCATAGGGGCTGCTTAAACAGATGAAAATATACTCTGCCATAATCAATGAGATGAAGTAAATCCATTTGTGCTCATGTTAAAAAAAGCCAAGGTAAGAGGAGGAAGCAAGATGTAAAATGGCATATATTATGGGAACCAACTTGTGTACATTTTTAATAGCACATAGATATGTAGATGTATGCATATCAGAAAAGAAATATCAAATTGTTCCTGAGGGATGCTTTGAGAGGAAGGCATCAGGGGAGAAAAGCTTCTTTTTTAGCCTTTTCTGTTACATTTAAATTTTTTACCATGTGTATGTATTATTTTGATTTAAATATGAATAGATACATAAATATGAAATCATTTACTTTATATACATTAGATATTAATATGTAGTGTGTACTTATGTAATACATGTGAGATGTAACATATGCATGTATTTTTTATTTTTTTATTAATTTTAGAGGAGAGAGAGGAAGGGGAGGGATAGAGAGATAGAAACATCAAAAGAACCTGTAACCTGGGCATGTGCCCTGACCTGGAATTGAATTGGTGACCTCTTGGTTCCTAGGTTGATGCTCAACCATGGAGCAGGAGGCAGCTGATCAATGATTCTCTCTCTTCATTGATGTTTCTATATCTCTCTCCCTTTCTCTTCCTCTCTGAAATCAATAAAAATATATATTTTGCCTGAATCAGTTTGGCTCAGTGGATAGAGCATCCGCCTGCAGGCTGAAGGGTCCCAGGTTTGATTCTGGTCAGGGGCAGGTGCCTTGGTTGCAGGCACATCCCCAGTGGGGAGTGTGCTGGAGGCAGCTGATCAATGTTTCTAACTCTCTATCCCTCTCCCCTCCTCTCTGTAAAAAAAATCAATAAATATATTAAAGAAATAAATAAAAAATATATTTTTAAAAAGACTGGAAAACAAAGACTATGCAACCATCATGAATAAAAAATTGGCTAGATGTTGCTTCCATACAAGTACCAACCCTGGAGAGAAACTGCGCTGCCCAGATAAGATTAGCCACTAAACACGGGTGCTTCTGGGTGTTTCCATTTGGCCTCATCTTTACTTCCTCTTTTTGTCTTTTTCTGTATGAAATACTTTTGTTGTTGTTGTTGTTAATCCTGACCCGAGGATATTTTTTCCATTGCTTTTTATTTTTATTTTTATTTTTTATTAAGGTATTACGTATGTGCCCTTATCCCCCCCTTGCCCTCCCCGCCCTGGGGGCAGGGAAGGCCTTTCTAAACAAGCAGAGAAATATAAATCTAATCCCTAAAAAATAGAGTCAATATGGCAAAGATATGACTCAAGATGAAAGCAACACAAGCGGAGGTAAAAAATCCAATGCCAGAACAGCTCCCAGAGGCAAAGTCCGCGTCACCTCAGAGGAGGAACGGGTCGTGGCCACTAGACACATGAAGTGTGGTCACTCCTTAAAAAACACTAAGGAGACGTTCTCTCCTCCCGACAAGGACTAAGGGGTCAAGGGCAGGGCAGGCCAACACCCAACTACTTACTAGAAGGAACTTAGTGAGTTTTGCACTTGCATGACATTTAGTCCTTTAGTCTAAAAGACCTGGGGCTCCTAGTGGGCGTTACAGGCGAAGGGCTCCGAGGACACCAGGTGTGAAAGTGCACGTGCAGGTCGAGCAGCAGGTGCCACTTACCCTCCTCCTGGGGGCCCTCGGGTCACGGGGCTGGTGATGGACGCTTCGTCTGCTTCTGCTTTGCTGGCGTCTTATAGCAAGTCCTTCCCCAAAGACAAATCAAGGAGAAGTTTTGTTCACCTTAGACTTTAGGACTGAGTTAGGCTGGAGGCCCAGAAAGCCCACCTCCAGGTTCTTCTTTTTTTAAAAAATATATTTTATTGAATTTTTACGGAAAGGAAGGGAGAGGGATAGTTAGAAACATCGATCCGCTGCCTCCTGCACACCCACTACTGGGGATGTGCCCGCGACCAAGGTACATGCCCTTGACTGGAATCGAACCTGGGACCCTGCAGTCCGCAGGCCGACGCTCTATCCACTGAGCCAAACAGGTCAGGGCCCACCTCCAGGTTCTTAAGCAAATAAGGGGCTTGTCTGGGGTGGCAGGCCAGGGCTCCAACTAACTTTTTTGTTAATCCTCACCTGAGGATATTTTTTCCATTGTTTTTTTACAGCGATTGGGAGGGAGGGGGAGAAACATTGAGGTGAGAGACACGCATTGGTTGGTTGACTCCCACACACATACCCCAACTGGGGCAGGGATCAAACCTGCAACCCAGGTACGTGCCCTTGACTGGGAATCAAACCCATGATCCTTCCGTGTGTGGGCTAACACTCTAACCACTGGGGGTGGCAGCCAGGGCTCCTCTCTCCTTGCTCCACCACCCACGCCAGGGGCTTCTGTTCCCATGGTCACAAGAAGGCAGCTGCACTGCCAGGGGCTGCCAGGGGTCACGGCCACTCCAAAGGCCTGCAAGGCCATGGGTTAGGCCAACCAAGACTATTCCTTTCAAAGGCCTCCCTGGGAGCTACACCAGCGAGTTCCACTTGCAGCTCACTGGCCAAAACTAAGTCCCACAAGCTGACCCCCGCCCCTCACACACATACACGGGACACATGAAGTGATCTAATGTCATACAAACGCCTCTGTGGGACCCCCTTCAGCACTAAGGAACCCCTTCTCATTCAGCCTCAGCTGAGACACAGCCAGAAGCTCCTTGTAAATAATGAGTCACCACCCCAGATGATTTATAGGAGCGATTTATTTGAAGAAATATTACAACATATAAAAACTACATAAAGTCTTAATTTCCACTCATACAGTGGTAAATTTGATATAATGCATAATAAAAAACTTTTAAAATTCAGAATGCACAAAGTACTGCACAATTCGGTCACTAAGTCATTAGTTGGTAAGCACACCTTACAGACAGCTTCATGTCAGCCAAGGCCACAAACACCGTGTACAACACATTTGAACTGACAGATTTCAACATGTTAAAAACACAACATCAGTGCACATTGGGGATCCCTGGTGCCAGAAACAAGGGCGCAGGAGGGTGAAACTAATCCTGGGCAGTTTTCTCCTCCTTGGCAGTTTCCTCCTCGATAGTTTTCTCCTCGATTTTAACTAACGAGAAAGAAAAGGAAAGTCACCACAGGGAACATATACATCAAACTACAACAGGGAGCATCACAAACACATTAAGTCAGGAGCTACCTTAATGCACAGGCGTCGGTGTTAGGGGCCGACTGTAAATGAACCCGTAGCAGCTCTGAATGAACATTCTGAATGGCTCAAAGGAGCTCCCTAAGGTCTCCAGACTGCCTGCATCAGAGGCTGAGGCCCACCCGCAGGACAGGGGAAAGTGCCCCAGACCCACCGCTCACTATGTGCCAGGTCTGTTCTGAGCACTTAACATGTGTGACTCATTCCATCTCATGGCAGCCCAGGGAGAAATGAGGCCACTAGGGAGCGTGTGCGACTCGCCCGAGCTCCAGAGCCTAGCAGTGATGGCGAACCTGTGACACGCGCGTCAGAGGTGACACGCGAACTCATTTTTTTGGTTGATTTTTCTTTGTTAAATGGCATTTAAATATATAAAATAAATATCAAAAATATAAATCTTTGTTTTACTATGGTTGCGAATATCAAAAAATTTCTATTATGTGACACGGCACCATGGTTAAGTTAGGGTTTTTCAAAATGCTGACACGCCGAGCTCAAAAGGCTCGCCATCACTGGCCTAGAGTTATACCCTGCCTGCCTCAGCCCACCCACCTCACCATACCTGAGGCACTCTCTTGAGCCTTGGCCAACATACAGCGCTTGATCTCCAAGCCAATGGCTTTGGCCAGGGGTGGCGGCACGGCGTTACCCACCTGCAGGAGGGAAGGAGGCCAATGCCGAGTTTGGCACAGCTAGGGTCAGCGCCAGCCTCCACTCAGCACCGTGATGAGGACACTGGGCCCCTGGCCTCATGCTCACAGGGTCCCCAAAGCCCTTCCACCACGATAACCCCTCGGCCCTGCCAATCAGCTCATCCTCCCACCCCCAACACCAACCTGTCTAGAACCACCCACAGAGAAGGGGGCCATTAAAGGGCAAAGATCCAGATGTGGAAGCCACCTTGCTTCACTTTAGCTGAGTAGCTGCTTTCAGAGAACAGGACTGGGGTTAAGGAGTGAAATGGGTTTCCCACTATAACCCCCAGGCACTCTTAGCTCGTTAAGCCATGTGTGTGCATTACTTGGACGGAAATACATTCAATTAAGAAGCCAACCTGACCTGGCCAGTGTTGCTTAGTGGTTGGAACATTGGACCGTGCACCGAAGGGTCACGGGTTCAATTCCCAGTCAGGGGAACGGAATGTACCTGGGTTGCAGGTTTGATTCCCTGGCCCGTCAGGGTACGTGCCGGAGGCAACCAATCAGTGTAATGTGTCTCTCTCACATTGGTGTGGATGTCTCCCCTCTCCCTTCCATTCTCTAAAAATCAATGGGAAAAAATATATCCTGGGGTAAGGATTTAAAAAAAAAAAAGCCAACCTAACAACACCCTAAGAATCAGTGAGGAACTGTTGGTCCATCTTAACCCTTAGCAACGGTGACTTTTCACCACCAGACATTTAGTCTGTGCTGTCTCTGAAGTTCACTGTAGTGAAACTTTCCTTTTGAGGTAAATCTGCCTCAGAGCAGCAACCAACATGCTTAGCCCTTGAGCACTGGGCCCAGAGACAGGGACCCTCTGTCTGGTCGTGCCCCTGCTGGGACTACTGAGGCCAAACAGCACCCCCGTGTGAGCTGTGCCCTCTGCTGAACCGCTCTCTACCCTGTGCGGGGGCGGGGGGGGGGGGGCACCCGGCAGGGGCAGGCAAGAGGGCCTCCTTCCTGTCTGCCCTGCTCAAGGCCACTCCACTGACCTGCCGGTGCTTGTCCAGGATATTGCCAAACAGCCTGTAGGTGTCCGGGAAGCCCTGGGAGCGAGCACACTCCCGCACGCTCACAACACGGTGCTGTTCAGGGTGAAGCACACGGCCCTGGGGGCGAGAGGCACGGTGGGGCCGGGGCACAAGGCCGGCCATTGTGGGCAGGGTGGGGAACTACGCCATGGAGAAGTCCAGCTTTCGGCCTCAGCCGGTGAGCCCGTCCCCTCGGCACCAAGGCAGGAGGTGAGGAGTGCTGACTCCTGACAGGCCACTCCCACCTCAGCCCCTGCCTGACCCGGGTCCTCCATCCTACCTGCTTGCCCATGGGCTCGGGGTTGGTGACAGTTGTGCTGAAGAAGCCATCCCACTCGAGCCGCCCGTAGAGGCCAGCCCAGTGGTTGTGCCTGTTCCCGGTGTGAGGCAGGCACCAGGGGATGAGGGTGTTGAATTGTCTGGCCGTGGAGTCGCAGGCTTTGCCTGTTGGAAGAGAGGGCTGCAATGAGGCTGAGGTTCCAGAACAAGAGGAGGCCCGGGAAGTGCCTACAGCATTCAGTCCACCCGGGGACAGAGCAGCAACAGTCCCTGTTCCTGGGCACAGCTTTCACAATGCGGATCCCAGGCTTGCCCTACCCAGGGCACTGGGTTAGTGAGCAGCAGCACCAGGATCTCCTCGGGGAGACCCCAGATGACAGTGCTCCTTCACCCGAGCTGGCTGACTGCTGTGGGCATCAGGACCTGAAGGGGCTGGGCTTCACGGTACACGGAGGGAAGCCACATCCGGGGCACACACAGGGGTCTCACCGCTCGCACAGGAGCAGACCCCTCGGAGGGCCCCAGTGCTGCTGCGGCCATTCTTCCGGTCGTGGTAGGTGTACCGCAGCTTCCTGGTCATGGTGCCATCTGAGAGCCGCACCTCAATGTTAGGCAGGTCACGCCAGTCTGAGCCCGGAGCCAGAGGGACATGCCGCATGCGGGCGGCCACCAACGCGCTCATGTCCTAAAAGTGTGGCAAGGCCCAGCTGTCACCCAGCTCAGGGAGCATCTGCAGTGGCCTGGGCACCACTGCTCTAGGCACTGGGAACACCACCACAACCAGGAACCCCCAAGGAGCTTACATCCCATTTGGGCAGACAGTTACCTGAATGAACAGCTTAGGGATTACACATGTGCCAGGAGACAGAGCAGGGATGCATGGGGGGAACAGGTCAGGGATAGCTTAGGGCAAGTGGGGGGAGGGGGCCTGAGCTGAGCCCTGCAGTATTAGGAGCCAGCAGCTGGGGGCACAAAAGGCCAGGTTTGGCGTATTTGGGACAACATGCAGAGAACAGGAATGGCGAGAGAGGTCAGTCAGAGGAGGGCAGTGACATTCCGGGCCTATTCCAGGAAGAGCAAGAGCTCTGATTGATGCTTTATATGATTACACTAGAGGCCCGGTGCACGAAATTCGTGCACAGGTAGGGTCCCTAGGCCTGGCCAGCAATTAGGACCCACCAGCCCCCCACCCCTCCTCCTTCTCTCACTCCCTCAGTACTACTTCCTGCCCCCCCCCCCCCCCCCGCTGGTCACCTGCCATGTTTTGCACCGCCCCCTGGTGGTCAGTGCACATCATAGTGAGCAATCTCCCGAGGGGACACTTTGCATATTAGCCTTTTATATATATTTGCTGCTGCAGGGGCATAGGGGATGGGGGCAAGAAGAAAAGCACAACGAAGTGAGGCTGGGGGCAAAATGGTGGTGATTTGGGCTTGGCCTGTGTGGCTCTGTGGTTGAGCACTGACCTATGAATATGATTTGATTCCAGGTCAGGGCACATGCCTAGGTTGTGGGCTCAGTCCCCAGTGTGGGGCGTGCAGGAGGCAGGCGATCAATAACTCTCATCATTGATATCTCTCTCTCTCTCTCCATTCCTCTCTAAAGATGACGGTGATTTGGGTTAGGAGCCAGGAGCAGAGAAGCTGGAGGGGCTGGGATCAGACCCTGCTTCCCACCCCAAAACTTGGCTGGGCTCCCCACAGGTCTGTCCCTGTGAGGCAGCTGGAAGGAGGGCCCTCTGTGGGGCAATGTTACCTTACAGATGTGGTCCCTGAGGATAGGCTGGTACTGCGAGCCCCGGAGCTGCCTCTGGAACCAGGACTGGGGCTCCCCGTTGTACGAGATCTCCAGCGCTGAAGCCCCATTCCGGATCTCAGGAAGGTCAGACATTGTGTCCCGCACGGTGATGGTTCGGAACGGACATGAGCTCAGCCTGCAACAGAGCGGGACACATACTGCCGCTGTCCATCGAATCACAGTTGCCATCTCCTGACTGCTGGCACTGCCCTCTCTAGCAAGGACAATCCAGCTCAGAGGTCAAAGGGCTGCCTGAGGTCACACAAACAGCTTCTTCTTAGACTGTCTGGGAAGGAGACAGGCTACACTGGGGTTCTGCTAATGACTACAGCCAGGCATCTAGCCACTGCTCTGCATGTGGTGCTTACTCGGCCAGAACCTGAGACTGGAAGTGGCAGAGTGCCGATGCCAAACTTTTCCGGGTAATGCCCACAAACACTGACACAGCAGGGTGAGCGGGGTTCCTACCTAGTTACGTTGCTGACAAACTTCTTGTCGTCCACCACGACGCTCAGCTGGCAGGCCCGGGGTGCGAACACGTGCAGCGGCTCTGGGAATAGGGGGAGCTTCTCCCCAGGGGCCGCAGCCAGGATAATGGCTCGCCTCCGTGTCTGGGCCACGCCGTACTGACCAGCCTGTGCACAGGAGAGCCACACACACAGGGTCAACTGGCATCTCCAACTGGCTGAACCAAGGTCTGGGGTCAGTGACGCCCTACTTCCTGGAGTGGCTGGCTGCTGCACATCTCACCCGGAAAACCCCCAATTAATCCAGCAAGTTTACTCCCGACAAGTGAGACCAGCCCTGCTCGGTAGTTGTTGGTTAGAGCGTCATCCCGATACACCAAGGTTGTGGGTTCGATCCCCATCAGGGCACATAAGAGAATCAACCAACGAATGCATAAATAAGTGGAACAACAGACCAATGTTTCTCTCTCCCTAAAATCAATTTTGGGGGGAAAAAAAAAGTGAGACTTAGATGAGAGAACCCGAGTCCATGTGGTGACCATTGGAGAAGATGGAAGTGAACCCGCTGGGGACCCGCCAGCTCCTTACAGAGCACCGGAAGGAGCCCCATGGTGTCAGCACTTGTGGAGAAGAGGCTGCAGAGCCCAGCCAGCCATGGATACAGGGACAGAGAACACGGCTGCCAAGCAGGCTTGACCGTGAGCCTGGAGCCCCCCGAGGCTGAACTAGGGAGAGCTGTGCGGCCCTGGCACTCCCTCACTCATGGCTCCCCAGCCAACCTTCTCGCCCTTCTCAATAGCCATCTCTGTTAGTTAAGCCAACAATGACTGAATGGATATAGTGGCTGCTTTCAGATAAGGCCTACTCCTTACGGGTCATCCCAAATCTTTACCCCTGCCCCTGGTAGCCACCGGGAGTGCGACCTTTTACTCTCTCTAGGTGTTTGTATGGACATGTGCTCACCCAAAGGAAACACTCGTTTTTACCCTGTAACAGCTTGGTCTATGTGTGGTTCTGCCAACCTGGCCTCACCCACCCTTCTGTGGAGATCGAGCTGCTGCCCGAGTATCAGACTCGTCCACCACGTGCCCTATTCGGGAAAAAGGGCTGGAAACAAAGCAGCCAAGAGCTCCCTTGCATGCAGTCCCTGCTCAGTTACACAGGAGGATGCAGCTCTACCAAGACCCGAAGGGGTGGGCCTGCTGGGACACTGGCTCTGAGCTTTCAGACCTGAATGCTGTGGGCTCACAGGGGTGGGTGCGGCCTCACAGCCATCGCCCTGTCCTTGCCAGCCAGCAGGCTGCCCTCCCAGGCCTGACCCTTTGAGGCTATTTTCAGTTGGAGACAGTTGGCTGCAGTCCAGGGACTGCTGACCCTCCTCCCACCCACCTTCACCCTCCCATCTCTGCCCGTTCCCTGGGAGCCCACCTGCAACACGCCGAAGGTGCACTGATAGCCCATGCGGACCAGGCAGCGGAGGGTGAGCTTTAGGACCATGGAGCGCTTGAAGGACACGAAGTTCCTGACGTTCTCCAGGAGGAAGTACCGCGGCCGGTAGTAGTCACAGTAGCTGTAGAAGGCAGGCGAGACCACCAGTCACCATGTGGATGGAGATAAAAAAGGAACCGCTCTACCAAAAGCCATTCCCAAAAGGTCAATGTTTGGCCGTCAAGAAACGGGACCCCCAACTCTTAAGGTCTCTGACCAGCGGAATGCTTCACCTCGGCACATGGCCTTCAGCCGCTGCAAAGGCGCCAGCAGTTACTGGTCAGCGGGCACATCAGCGTCCAGCCCCAGGGTTGGCTGTCTAGTTACCCGTGTGCAACACTGAACAGAATCTGCTCCGTTTACCTGAGGAAAGAGACCACCAGAGAGTTCTTGAACTTGGAGTAGGTACGAGAGTTGAAGCGGTTCATGCCACTGAAGCCTTGGCAGGGTGGCCCGCCGCACAGCATCTCCACGTCTCCCTTCTGAGGCAGCTTCTGGCCAAGGGAGTTGGTCACCTCTCCAGCCATGACCAGCTTCAGCAGGACATTGCAGTCCTCCGTGAACACTGTGGACCCGGGGTTGTTCAGCCGGAACGCCTGGGCCGCAGGGTCCCACATTTCAATGGCCCACAGTGTTTGTGAGATGCCTGGCAGATAAAGGGACAAAGATGGGCTCTGACCTCCCTGGAATGAGACTTCTGAGTCAGAAAGGTGACCAGAGCCAGAAAGCTCTTCCAGGCAGAATGTGCCCAGTCTGGTTGTACTAGCTGCACAGAGAAAGACCTCGTGGCCTTTACCTGCTTGGTGGAATCCTTCCGATAACCCCCCACAGCCAGAAAACACATCCAGGGTCCGCAGTTTTGGCAGCTGAATGTCCATCTTGGGTTCCTTTGGCTCACTTGTCTGAGATTTTGGCCTGCCTTTCCCTGGAGGAGATAGACCACAAATACCTTATTGTTTCAGAGACGGCCTCACTGAGCTGTTAATACAGAATGAGGTAACACCAGAGGCTGTTTTATACTGACCATAAATATCCCGAGTTATAAGAGATGGACTTGAAAAGAACCCTATGGAGTAACAACATACCTTTTCCCTTCCCTTTCCCTTTGTTTCCGGGGCTACGGGCATGGTTGGGAGGATCTTCAAAGCTTTTGTTCTTGGCATTATAGGCCTGGGAAGGGAAGAATCACAATAGTCTGGCAGAGAAACACATTGGTCACCTCGCTAACAAGTTAGTTTGATAAAGAGCTACTTAATTTCTCCCTGAATGTGGCCATAAACTATTAGCCACTAATAAGAGTACTTTGATTTTACTACATGAAGATAAATTGTATTAATACAAATATTCTGTGGTTGACTTTGAGATTCCTGCTTTTATAAGTGCCTGGACTACTCATTCTAAAAATAAGCAAGTGTTATACCAAGAGACTAGTCTAATGAGGCTATCTACACTGGAGCCTGGGAAAACAGACACGTGTCATTTTAAGTGTGCCAACACAGGAAGGCCAGGCTCAGACAATTTAAAAGTGATCAGCTTGGTTAACAAACTCCTGGCTCTTCTCTCAATAACAAGGGCCAGCTGCACGGCGTGTGGTCCTGGCCTGGACACAGACACAGCTGGAGGGACTGAGGGGCAGGGCTGTGTCTCCCGGGGAAAGGGCCCCTTTCCCTAACTCACATTAAGGCACTGGCCAGGCTGGAAGAGGCCTTCAAATAAATTTTAGTTGCTTAGGACACTCAGATACTATGCTTAGCATTGTACTTTTTGTATTTCCTTAAATTGATTTTTAGAGAGAAGGAGAGAAAGAGAAAAATCAATGAGAGTGAAACATTGATCGGCTGCTCCTGCACAACCCCCAACAGGGATTGAGTCTGAAACCAGGGCATGGGGCATGTGCCCTGATTGGGAATCGAACCAGAGATCTTTGGGTGCATGAACAACACCGAACCAACTGAACCACACCAGCCAGGGTTCATTGTACATTTTAAAAAGCCAAATGTAGAAGCATTTGAGATCTTTGCTTCCCAGCAATTGCTGTCAATTTAGCTCAAATAAAGGCTTATTTAAAAAAAAAAATCAATGAAAAACAAAAAGCCAAAAGTTAAGTTTCAGACTTGAATGTATAATTAAACTGCTTTCTCAGGGGCAGTGAATTTGACCCCAAACCCCTCCCTCCCGTAAGCCCAGAGCATTACCTCAAGGAAGTAGAAGCGGTCGGGGCCGCCGGTTGAGAAGTCCTGCAAGCACCCCGGCAGGTCCTCCCCGTACTCCACAGTGCAGCGGCCCTGCACGTCACTGAAGTCCACCACGGCCTCCTCGTCGCTCCAGTAAAGCAGGTTGATGTCTGTATGGTAACTTGCTGGAGTGGATTTGTGGGTGTTCTCCGGCCTGCGAGCAGAAGAGTCTTTGTTAAGCAATTCTTTCAATCAAAAACATTTTTTTATTGATTTCATAGAGAGGAAGGGAAAGGGAGAGAAACATTGTTGAGAGAGAAACATCGATCAGCTGCCTCCTGCACACTCCCTACTGGGGATCAAGCCCACAACCTGGGCAGGTGCGCTGACCGGGAATCAACTGGCGACCTCCCGTGAGCCACACTAGCCGGGCAGCAATTCTCTATTGCTGTGAACTGACAATGAGTTGAATGGTACCACATTCCTGGGGATGCTCCAAGAATCCATGGGTAAAGACCATGACCCCCAATCAGGTCAGCTTGATAACTATCCTTAGTTGGCACTAGATACTATATAAACAGTGGAATTCTTTGCAACAAACATGCCTTCCGTGGGCATTTCACAGGACTGGACAGCTTGGTGCTGTGGAGAAGCTAACCATTATGAAGAACTCAACATTAAACCTTAAGGGAGTTCGGTTGGTTGAGTCATTTGCTTGTTCTTCGTTTCTCCACTGCAACCCAAACAGAATGGCCCTGTGTCAAGACTAGCTGCACCCTGGCCAGCTCAGTTGGTTGGGTATCATCCTGTGCAACAAGTTTTCCGGTTTGGTTCCCAGTCAGGGCACATGCCTGGATTATGGGCTCAATCCCTGGTAGGGGGTGTGAGGTTCTGCTTTCACATCGATGTTTCTCCCTCTCTAAAAATAAATTAAAAAACAAACAAAAAAAAACAAGGATGCGGCTGCCTGCCTCCTATTAAGAAGCATGTCTAGAGCTTCTATCTGTATGGCTTAGTTTCAGGTTAACTCCTAATTACTACAAATTACTAGGGTCCCAGAAAAAGACTCAGTGCAGCTAAGACCTTGGAAAAGCATAGAGCTGGGAGGGACAGGAGAGAGGGTGGAACGGTCATAAACAGGACCCTAGGTTCTCTGGGGCTGCCTCAGGCTGAGCCCAGGACATTCTCTCTCTGCCTTTGTCACATTCTGAATTGAGGCTTAAGGATTTCTTTGAAGATAGAACTCAGCAGTTTTAAAATAAGGTCTAAAAGCAAGGGTATGAAATATAATTTGAGTCGCTGTCAGCACTCATCAGATCATCAGAAACACTTGGAGAAACAGCTACCTTTACATAACTTTTTTTTATATCACCCAAGGATATTTTTTCCATTGAGTTTTAGAGAGTGGAAGGGAGGGGGAGAGACAGAGAGAGAAACATTGATGCAAGAGACACATTGATTGGTTGCCTTTCACAAGCACCCCAATTGGGGCCAGGGATCTCGAGCCTGCAACCGAGGTATTTGCTGGTGCCCTCGACTGAAATTGAACCAGGGACCCTTTAGTCCGAGGGCCAGCACTCTATAACCGAGACAAACCGGCTAGAGCTCTACCTAACTCTTCAAACATCACTGTGTGCTATGTTATAACCCATTTCAGTCAGAACTTTCTGGAAATCTGCTGCCTCCTGGAAGTTGAGGACACCACCGACCTGTAGAACTTGTTCAGTCTGATCTTGATGTCTGTCTCATTGGGCTTGCCATTGTTCTTCTTGACACAGAAGATCTCTCTGATGCGGCCAATTCGGTATGGCTCAGGGGCGTCCAGGTTGCTGCCTTTGATGTAGTCCGAGTATTTCCGGTAGTGTTCTGGATACAGGTCTTCATTCACAGGCTCCTTCCGTGGGCGTTTCATAGGACTGGACAGCTTAATGCTGCAGAGTAGCAAACATTACACATAACTGAACATAAAACCTTAAAAAGTGGGTAGTTCAGCATGACTGACCAGTGACAATGGCTCAGACAACAGCTGGTACAAGGGGTGCAGGGTGGGGATATTCCAAAGCAACTCGGTAGTGGCCCAGGGAGCCTGGCCCGGAACTGGCAAAGGGGACACTCACTTGAACGTGAAGGCCTCAGGGAGAAGGTACACGCCGTCGCCTACTCGGTACTGGATGCCGTCCTTGGAGGCTGAGCTGTAGAAAACCCGGTCCTCCAGGTCCTCGAGCAGCTCCAGGGCCCTGGGAATTTCCTTCTGCTTCATCTCAACCAGATGGGCACAGCTGGCGCAGAATCTGAAGGAGCCGAGGACAAAAGGAAAAGGCCCTGAGACGGCAGGTAATGACTGCAGCAGAGCTGCTGGTGACCAAGAGAAAACACCTGCAGATGTCTGAAGGAACTGGTTCTCCTGTACTTTACGCTCATTCTGTGAAAGCACTTATTTGGGACCAAAGTCCAGGGATATATACAACACAAGAAAACATCAAGCCTGTCCCACTTTTGAGTATTTGCTCTAAAACCCTAAGACATTAACAAACAGAATTTGGAATATGATAAAAATAAACCAGAAGCGAGAATACAGAGTGGTTCAGTTAGGAACTCAAAATATCAGAGCAGGCTCACACTATCTATACTAATAGCAGAATAATATGCTAATTAGACTGGATGTCCTTCTGGACGAAGCCATGGCGGGTGGGCGGGGGCTGAGGCAGCCACCATGGCAGTGGGGCGGAGCCCTTTGCATGAATTTTGTGCATCGGGCCTCTAGTTAGCTCAATAAAAGCTGAAGAGGTATTTGGTGAAGTTCAATATTTCTGCTTAAAGGAGAGTTGGAGACTGCCTTTAAAATGGAGATCAGGCCGAAGCCGGTTTGGCTCAGTGGATGGAGCGTCGGCTTGCGGACTGAAAGGTCCCGGGTTCGATTCCAGTCAAGGGCATGTACCTTGGTTGCGGGCACATTCCCGGTGGGGGATGTGCAGGAGGCGGCTGATGGATGTTTCTCTCTCATCGATGTTTCTAACTCTCTATCTCTCTCCCTTCCTCTCTGTAAAAAATCAATAAAATATATATAAAAAAAACCTACTTAAAAAAAAATAAATAAAATGGCGATCAGGCCCAGGCCAGTTTTTCTCAGTGGTTAGAGCGTTGGACCTTAGACTGAAGGGCCATGATTGGATTCCCGGTCAAGGGCACGTACCTCAGTTGCAGGTTCCCCAGTCTCAGTGGGGGCGTGTGCCGGAGGTAACCAATTGATATGTCTCTCCAAGTCGATGTTTCTCTCTCTCCCCCTCCTCCCTCCCTTACACTCTCTAGAAATCAATGGAAAAAATATCCTTGGGTGAGGACTTAAAAGGCAGACTCCCTAAGAGCAGTCACCCACCAGTTAAAATAAAATGAAGTCAAAGATCTCACTTAGAAGATACCTAAGAAACAAAAGAAAACACATGAAATCTGTGGTATAGACACTGAAGAATACGCAAAAAGGCGGATAATGAAAAGATAAAGCCTACTCCTGGACAAGAGAGCTTCTTATGACGGTAACTCCATGCCCAGGCCAGCCATACACCTAAAGCCACTGCAACAAATCCCAGCTGGGCCCTGACCGGTGGCTCAGTTGGTTGGAGCATCATCCTGTACACCAAAACGGTTGCAGGTTCCCGGTCAGGGCACATACCTAAGTTGTGGGTTCCACCTCCCAGTAGAGCACCTATAGGAGGTAACCAATCAATGTTTCTCTCCCTCCCTTCTTCTCTAAAAATAAAAAAAAAAATTGACTTTAAAAAAGTCCTCAGGTGAGGATTAAAAAAAAAAGTTTTCAAAGCCAGGCTGGTCTTGGGTTAACGAGGAAAACAATCAGATAGTGTCCAGGAAGCAAACCCAGCAGATGGAAGCACGTGAACAGCTACAGGGATTCACACAGAAGCATGGTGTCCTCCCCGAGAAGGTGACCAGCACTCACTTGTACTTGTTGTCCTCAGTTGGTTCAGTTTTTGGAGGGGACTCAAATCTTGCGTAGTCTTGATCATACCACAGCTGGTAGAAATAGGTCTTCCCGTTGTCCTCCTCCATCAGGGTCTCGGGATCCATGCCTCCCTTTGGGACAAGGATGCTGTGTCAGGCATGACCCCACAGCGAGGGAGGGCACATGAGGGACGCCAGGCACTCACCTCCATGGCCCAGTTTTCCGATGGAGCTTTATAGACGACGGTCACCTTGCTGTGAATGTATGACAGCTGCATGTCCTCACACTCGTCTACCAGGAACAGCTCCAGGGGGTCCGATGTGGCCCCCAGGACCGTGTCTGTGCCGGCACAGAACCAGTGGGCATGAAACATCGGCCCTTGGCTGCTGTCCTCCCACAACGCCGTGACCCTGGTGTCAGAAGAGCAGAAGGGAAGAAAGTTCTAACTTCACCGGCAGATCTGCTTCGAGTTCACTTGGGAACTTTTTTAGTTTCAGTCTCGAGCAAAGACCTGCTGTTGCTATTCTTGCAAATAGGCATCTCCTACATGTTCAAGAGAAAGTGTGTGCTGAGGCCAAGCAAAGGGAAATATACAAACCTTGCTAAGTACAGTGGTTTTGAAGAGTCATCTGGAATAACAGAGACACAGTCCCCCACTTTCAGAGTTTCTGAGTCAATGCACACCTTCTTATAGTAAGTCTTCTTGCCATCAGTCTGAAAACAAAGAGCATATTTCAGGTGGAGATGGGTTTGAAGGTCCAAGCTAGGCTTGGTGTTCTTGTTAATATAAAGGCATAACCCATAATGATTTCGTTAAAAAGGCATGGCTACTGCCCTGGCTCCTAGAGAACACCCCCCTCCCTAGGCTGGAAGCAAGCCTACTGTTTGTCTACTATCAGCTCCGCCCTGGCCAGTCAGCAGCAAATCAGAGCCCAACATTCCAGTTAACAGCGCCAGTCCCAACTATTCACTGTGGTCTTAAAGGCACATCCCATCCCTGGTTCCTCTCCCCCTCATTCCTCTTCTCCCACAAGGAGAACTGATCCCCCCTCAGGGCCTCTGCCCTGGTTCTTCCCCACATCTTCACGGGAAGGTTCCTCTCCCACCTTCTGGGTCTCAGCTCAGCTGTCACATCCTTAGGAAAGCCTCACGGCCCCAGGCCCCTTCCACCTCTCTACCAGCCCAGGGGACACAGTCTGTCCTCCTGCCCTGGAGCACCAACACCACAGGGCAGGGGCGGAGTCACATCCAGGCCTGAAGCAGCACCCGGCCGAGGGAGGCCTCACGCTTGCTGAATGAACCGACTGTATCTTTTGCTTATGAACATCGAGAAAGCAGTGCTTAGGACAGTAATGGCGAACCTATGACACGCGTGTCAGGTGACAGGCGAACTCATTTTTTTGGTTGATTTTTCTTTGTTAAATAAATATCAAAAATATAAAATAAATATCAAAAATATAAGTCTTTGTTTTACTATGGTTGCAAATATCAAAAAATTTCTATATGTGACACGGCACCAGAGTTAAGTTAGGGTTTTTCAAAATGCTGACACGCCGAGCTCAAAAGGTTCACCATCACTGGCTTACGACGTTTGCTTTCTAACTTTGGTAAAGGAACCGAGCCTTAGATGGGGAGATGACCACAGAATGACCAGTAAGGGATCTGCTAGTGCCCAAAAGACACCCACTCCCAGGCAAGAGATGGTGACAACTCTTCAAAACGAACTTTGAAGGGGAAACAGCCTGACACCCTTAAACTGTGTCCATTGCCCATTTTGGAACTTGAAGGAAACCAAGCCTTTGGGCAAACAAACAAAAACACATTTCTTGTGTGTGGCCACGGGCCTGGACCATGGCCTTGCAGCCGGCCTTGCTCTCTCACGAGGCAAGCGAGCAGGATTCAGGCTGCTTAAGAGGCCTGGTGACGAGACACCAGGAAACAAGGTGCTTCCCAGGAGGGCGGCCGTAAGAAGACGGAGAACCTGCTGCAGGATTACCTTAACAGCCTCTCCAACCCAAGAGATCCGGTCCTTGTTCTGTTTCTTTTTCTTCCCCTGGTGCATTTTTTTGGGCGACGGCATCTCTGGGATATCGTCGTCCTCTTCTTCGTCGTCATCTGCCTCCTTCATGGCCATGTTGGGACACCTACAAACTCATGTGTATAAGCAAGGCCCTTTTTATAAGTAAAACTGCCTGGGGCTGTTTGGGTCCGATAACAGGACAGGCCTGGGGACCATTCGAGATGAAGCACTGCTGCCTGTCCTGCCCATGTCAACAGTTACCCACACACAGCGCACAGCCCTCAGTCGGCACTGTCCTCTGCTACCAGACATCACCCGCCAAGCCTACCTCCTCTTTAGGCAGGCTTGTTTGCTCCGGCCGCTACCACCGAACTTAACCATGTCCTTACAGGCTTTACACGTTCCACAGTCGGGCTGCTGACAAACCTGAAAGATATTTAAAGTCAAATGACCATTAGTAACAACTGGTAACCAGGTTTTGAATGAATTACAATTTTAGAACTTTTATATTTAGCCTCATTTAGAGGTAAGGGAACTGAAGAGTTAAGAACAAGGTACAGTCATACCCCCAGAACAGTAGAGGTTAAGCTGGGTATGTTGGTATTGAAACATGTGGGAAAACTGGCTCTGCTCACAGGTTTTAAGTTGGTAGCACCACTTGGAGAGCAGTTTTCTATATCAAAGTTAAGTATAGAACCCACACCTCAGCAATTCTACTTGAAAATAGGGGCAGCTCTAGCTAGTGTGCTCGGTGGTTAGAGCGTCAGCCCGCAGACTGGAGGGTCTTGGGGTTTAATTCGGGTCAGGGGCACATACCTTGGTTGCAGGCTCAACCCTGCTCCCCCTCCTTTGGGATAGGTGCAGGAGGCAACCAATCGATGTGTATCTCTCACATCAATGTTTCCTTCTCTCTGTCTTTCCCCCTCCCTTCCATTTTCAAAAAAAATTAAAAATCAATGGGAAAAATATATATATACTCAGGTGAGGATTAACAAAAAATTTTAAAAGAAATAGGGGTAGACACTGAAGTCTCGTTCAAGGATGCTGCTATATCATGATTTCTAATATCAAAAGTTGCACATTATCGAGGGGTAAGTTGGGACTATCATATAATGCACCATGATGAAATAGTCAAAACGAATTAACTAGATCTACCTACATGAACACATAACATGATTACAAAAAATACCAGTTATGTATATTTAAAAAAATTTTTAAGGCTTAGATACATGTGCTAGATGAAAAAAAGTAAAACCAAAACACGAATGGTAAGGATGTGCAAATTCCTGTTAAGGGCTGCCACTAAAAAAACCCCCACAAAACAAAACAAAAAAAACCCTCTGAATCCAGTGGACAGTGTGAACACAGGGCGGTTCTAAAGGTAGCTGCTATATTTTTGCATCCAAGTGTGCGTCCAAAATAAGTCAAATAACAGATACCAAAATATATCCGATCTCTGGGTTACAGAAGATTAGAGGGATTCAAATATTTAAAATTCAGGGAAAGGGGAGAGAGAGAGAAACATCAGTGATGAGAGAGAACCACTGATCGGCTACTTCCTGCACGCCCCACACTGGGGATTGAGCCCACAATTCGGGCATGTGCCTTGACCCGGAATTGAACAGTGACCCAAGTTAGTGACGGGGCATTAACAGCAAAGCATCCGAGCACACCAATTTCAACAGCCGTCTTATCAACCTGTTTGTTCTCCGAGGCATGCAGTTCTCCCCAGACCACCAACTTCCTCCCAGCTTATGTCCTAGGGGTCACATTTGAACAGTGAGCATCTCAAGCCAGAAAGAGAAATGAGTTGCTCAGATTACATGGTGAGCCCAGCCCAGGTGAGGTTACCTCGCAGACGCCACACCGCCGGCGTTTGAAGGCATTCTCCTTGTCTTCTCTGTCATCCTTTTCGATTTGCTCTGCGAAGAAAGTGTCGAAGATCTGGTAGACCAGCTTGGTGGTGGTCGCTTTTGTGGGGCCTTTGTCCTTCTCCTTGGTGGAATGACTGATGGCTCGACGTTTTTCATTTCTGGGAGAAAGGTTCCCATCATGTTAGCAGGCTGGGGAAGAGTGCATGGGACACTCTGCCTTCTCTGCAATCAGGTCTTCAATTTTATTCCTGCTGCATCCTTACCTTCTTCCTAGGGTGACCCCAACCAACTTGATCAAGTCTCTCATGCAGGGGGTCAGGAAGATGGGCAGTTCATCACTGTCCCCAGCCGCATCGTAACTCTCTACTTGTTCCACCACAAACTGAGCGTGTCGAAGGAGAGAATCCTCAGTGAATCGATTCAGGTTGAGCGTGGAAGGAGGAACCGTGGTCTTTAAGAAATAACATCAGAAGTTTCTTAGGCTTAAGCAAAACTATTCTAATTGAACTAAAAAAGTTTCTGCTAATTCTAGACATGAGTTTCTCAGCAATATCTATATGGCATGTAAAAGGTGCGAGTCCCAGATCACAAATGACCTAACCCGTACCTCAATCTTATTGATCAGGTCCTCATAGGTCGCATCACGGTTGTTCTGCAGGAACTCAACGACTATCTTACTTATGTAGATCTTCTCCTGCATTAAGTTGAACATTGGTGAGTACTCTGGGCTGGGCTCCATTAGAATGTATTCAGCATAGGCTGCAGTGAACAGAAGATGTTGTTAGAAAGCAGTTTGAACCTGATGGCAGCTATGGTGGCTGAAGAGCACAGATGAGTCTATGAAGCTTATGAGGAGTCTAAGTCAGTGGTCGGCAAACTGTAGCTCGCGAGCCACATGCGGCTCTTTGGCCCCTTGAGTGTGGCTCTTCCACAAAATACCACGTGCGGACGCACATGTACAGTGCGATTGAAACTTCGTGGCCCATGCGCAGAAGTCGGTATTTTGTGGAAGAGCCACACTCAAGGGGCCAAAGAGCCGCATGTAGCTCTCGAGCCGCAGTTTGCCGACCACTGGTCTAAGTCATTCCATACCCAAATGTCACAAACATCAAGTGCAATCAGAATTATGAGCGCATTCAGAAGTGGCCTATTTCCGACTAGAGAACTGGCTGAGGAGTTTTCATTTCGCTCATCTCTGGCTTTTGAAATTTTGTCTGGGTTTGAGCTGCAAGAATATGACCTACTTGTATAACTAGAGGGTTGATTCCAAGGCTGGTTGTAATTAATAGGAGAGGCCATCCCAGAACCCCACATGATTACCACATGTTTAGTGATGTTCATGTGAGCTTGTTGAGACGTCCCAAAGCCCAACCAAGCCCCCGGGAGGACAGAAGCAGTCTCCTTTCATAACCCAGGACAGTCCACAGTTAGCACATACTTACCGGTGCTAAAGCCAATGAGAGCCTTTTCGCCTCCATCAAAGCCAGTGATCCACCATTCAGTGATGGGGCCAAGGTTTTTGCCATTAACACCACCTAAGAGATGGAAAAGAGGACAGTTTCTTGAAAGGAAATGGACTCAGCTATGACTCATATCAAAATCTCAGCAGGCCCAAGTGGCACTCGAAGTGCCCAGCTGAGCTGACATCCCTTATCAGCCGAGCCAGGCAGTCCCCATCAGAGGCAGAGAGCATTTCCTTATAGCTGCTCAGAGACCGCAAGCCCTAACTTTAAGAGGCAGGAATTCCAGCTGAACAGTGCTTTGTAGGTGAGTTGTTTGTTTTTAAAATATCTGTCCCAAACATAAGCAGGGAAGTTCCACTTACCTTCAGGAGACGGGTCATCATCATATATCGGTTTTGCTGAACCAGAAAAGTAGAGCTTAATATCCTTCTCAATGAGACCAGTGTCAATGGGGCACAGGTGACCATGTTTACAGTACACACTAGACGGGCAACAAAGAGCGTGTTAGCCAGCTGACCAGTGAAGGCAAGCTGCAGCAGAGTCAAGTTCAGACACAAGTGACAGTGACTACCTGCAATTCCTAGACCCTTATCTTTCTGGTTGCCAGATCACTGGATGAGTAGTGTTCTCTGACCAAACAGGCTTCTACCTGATCCTCCCACCGGTGCATCAAGAGTACAAGTAGCCCGGCCGGTGTGGCTCAGTGGTGGAGCGTCAACCTATGAACCAGGAGGTCATGATTGGATTCCTGGTCAGGGCACATACCTGGGTTGCTGGCTCGATCCCCAGTTGGGGGGCAGGGGCGGGGAGTGGTGGTGGGTGTATGTGCAGGAGGCAGCCGATCAATGATTCTTTCTCATCATTGATGTCTCTCTCTCCAAATATATTTTAATATCAATAAAATTATTAAAAAATAAAAAAAGTACAAGTATCTGCTAAGGCAACACCAAGAGATCAGTGAGACAGTGAATGATGAGAAATTTCAGAGAGCAACTCACTGCACCCGCGCTTGTCATGATGCTAACAGAAACATCAGCTCTCAAACACATTCTACTCATAGTTGTGCGACCACTTCTACCTGGCTCCAAAACATTTTCATTGAACAAAATAAAACCTCCTACCCATTAAGCAGTCACTCCCTATTCCCTCTCCACCCCAGCAACCACAGATCTGCTTTCTGTTTCTATGGATTTACCTCTGAAAATATTTCTTATACGGTTAGTTTTGTGTTTAACCAAGTAAAGCATATTGTATAATGTCATAAAAAGTGAGGCACATCAGGGATATGTGAAGGAAGGGCTTCCGCCTCTGTCGAGGGGTAAAGCTCAGGTTTAAGGGCATCCAGGGTCCCACCATCCGGAGACACTCCTTGACAGTTGGAAGAATGCTCCTCCTTCAGCGGGATAAGTCAGGGGTTCTGCTTATGGACCATGCTGGCCTCAAGGACGATGCCCCTACATTGGAGATGCCATGCTGTCCCTGAGTCACCGGTGGGCCACGTGGGACCCGTACAGGTCTCCTGAGACCATCTCCCGCCACACTCCCCTAGTGTCAGGGCTTGGAAGCCAGAAATCCTCATCTTGAAATCTCACAAAACCTTTTTAAAAATAGAAATGAACACCGTGAGTTGAGCTCCTCCCGTGCCAGGCATGGGAGACAACATGGTAACAGCCCTGCTCTCGAGACTTGAAGTCCAGTGGGAAATATGGACACCTATCAAGGGAGGGCACATATTGCAAACCCACAGAAAACAAGGATCCACCGCCCAGCCCACTGGGCTGTATCAGGAGACGTGACATCAAAGAAGTTCCAAGTCCTAGGCAGGGGCAGGACCCACTGGTTTACAGGATCGACCTCTCCTGACTTGTTTCCCTCCACCACGTTCAGCCCAAGTACTAGAGGTAAGCAGAGTCCCTTAATAACTCAGGCAGTCTGGCTCTGACGGCCTGATGCTACAAGGCACATTTCTCCTGGGAAATTTGTCTTTACTGCTACCCTCCGACTATATAGGAATGAATCTACAGCACGCCATGTCTCGAGGAGGAAGCCAAGGGACTCCAGCAGCCCTGGCTTCAGCTAGTCCTCTTCCAGCCTCTGGCCTGAGGAATGCTACAGGAAGGCACCAGGGCGTGGACGCCAGCTACATCAACACAGCATATTTGGTTGTGCCATCAGGCAGAGGTTTGGGCCAGGCCCTGGGGGTCGCCGGCAGATGAACAGCATCCCAAAATGGACCAGAATCCTGACTGTATTGGGAGAAGGGCATACAACCAATCCACCACAGGGAGTGTGAGAAGTGCCACAGAAGAAGCACTGGGGTCTTGTCCCAGGGCATAGGAACCCCTCAACCTGCTATGGGGTAAGGGTGTCAGAAAGGGCTTCCCAGCATTGATGTCCACCTGAGGCTTACGATAGGTATTACTGAGGTGACCCACTGCCCCTATGATACTTCTTCAGGAAGAGAAACAGCATGTGCCCAGGCCTGAAAGAGACATGGGCTGGCACTGCAGCCAAGTCACCACGAAGAAACAAAGTGAAGCCTGTTTTGCACAAAGCAACTGCACTTTCAGCAAGAGGGAGCTGACTAAATTGAAAGGTGCTGAAAAGCATGGGGACTCTGTTCACTCAAGGGTTTGTCTGAGCCTCGCCAAAGACACAGTCCACACACCATGGATCATCAGAGAAAATCCTGCAGTCAATGCCACGGCCTGCAAAGCCCTGTATGATCTTGCCCTCTCCCCAGCCCCCTGCCTACATCCCCTACCTCTCACTCCACACCCTGGCCCCCCCTAGCCCCACCAGCCTCATCACTTGAGTCTTCCATTGCCAACACATGCCCACCTCTGAGCCTTTGTACCTGCTGTTCCCTCCTCCTGAGATGTCTTTCCCTAGTTATTCCCTTGGCCTGTTCTCTTATGCCACTGAGTCTTTGCTGAAGTCATTTCCCCACCATTTTTTTTTTTTTTTTTTTGAGAGAGAAGGGAGAGAGAAACATCGACCAGTTACCTCCTGAACGCATTCCGACTGAGGATCAAACTGGCAGCCTGGGTATGTGCCCTGACTGGGAATCGAACCCGCAACCTTTTGGTACACAGGATGCTCCATCAATTGAGCCACACTGGCCAGGGCTCCCTACCATTCTAAACACAACTTCTTTCTCCTATCCACTTTGTGCTTTCCATGCTTTTTACTTGTGTTGTTGTCGTAACTACCTGACAGGCATAACTTTTGTTCTGCCTCTATGAAAGCAGGGACCTCAAGGGCTATATTCATAACACCTAGTGCAGTACCTAGCACAAAGCTGGCCCTCATTTGAATTAATGACCTCCAGAATATACACAAACTGAAGACTTAACATGTATAGCTTTAATACCCCCTCCCCCCCCAAAAAACCCCCAGCCCCCAGCAAATATCTACTATACTTCCACCAGGGCTTTGTGGCTTTTATCCATCTAGTGTTAGCAGCATAAGAAATGTTGCAGGTAAGGTGCTAGAGATATTAAGAACTTGGACATCTTTAGGGAAGTGCCCTGTCACAATGAAGAAGAGTATCAGTACCTGAAGCATGTCAGTCTGTTTTGAGGAAAATATTCATAACTCTCAAAGCCAGATTCATTGGCATCGAAGATGGATAGTCTTTCATTTGTCAACATCGGTACCTCGTCCACCTGAGAGACAATGGACCATTAAGCAGAGGGATAAGAGACAGGAAAAGAAAAAGCTGAAGACAGCTGGAACTTACTGCATTCGGGAGATGATGTTCGTACTTTAGTTCAGGGTCATCCAGATACTGTCCACACTGAAGGCACTTCTGAAGCTGGTTCTGTGGGGGCATGACACATGGTGCTCAGAGAGCAGCTCTAGGCAACCCCCTGAGTGCTGTGCTACCCGTTTTATCCCCAGGTGCATGTTTACCTTGGGAGACAGTGGTGTTTTGGTTTGAGCTACTTTTTTCTCATCACTGGGGGAAAACAAAACAAAACACAAGATACGTTCTGAAATGACTGAAAAAAGAAACTATCAGAATCCACCGTCAAAGTCATACCTAAACCACCTGCCAAAGGTGATCACCAGGCTGCCTAAGGGCCAAGGTGCTAGGTCACAAGTGTCTCTACCACACGAAGGGGACCTGCCTCACTGGGAAGAGTTGGAACGGTCTTGGTCCTGTGCTCAGACCCAACCTATCAGACTTACAGCTAAGGCAAGTCTGGCAAGTCACTAAAACCCTCTTTTCCTTTCTAGAACAATTATTTTAATATTATTACCTGCTAAGTATAAAGACAAAAATAAGTTCTTACGGATCTTTGGATGTCGATCTGCGTCTCTTCTCCTCCTAAATGGAAAATTGGAGTGAAGACTAAGAAAGTATTTTTACATCTGCATCATGCTTCAGAGTTAAGAATTTTACATATGTGGTTATCACAAAACCTAGGCAAGTCTGGCTGGTGTGGCTCAGTGGATTGAGCGACTGAGCATCATCCCATGTACCAAGAGGTTACCGGTTCGATTCCTGGTCAGGGCACATGCCCTGGTTGCAGGCTCGATCCCCAGCGGGGGAGTGCAAGAGGCAGCCCATCGATGTTTCTATTTCTCTCACTCTCCCCCACTCAGTCTCTCTCACTCTCCCTTCCTTTCTATCTAAAAATAAATAAAAACATTAAACAAACACCTAGTCAGAGGTAGGGAAAAAGGCAAAGAACCAGAGAGACCAGAGCCACCTCCAGTGTGTAGTCTTATCAAAACCCTTATAACCAAAGGCTTCCTTAAAAGACTTGAGACCTGCCGAAGCCGGTTTGGCTCAGTGGATAGAGCGTCGGCCTGCGGACTGAAAGGTCCCAGGTTCGATTCCGGTCAAGGGCATGTACCTGGGTTGTGGGCACATCCCCAGTAGGAGATGTGCAGGAGGCAGCTGATCGATGTTTCTCTCTCATCGATGTTTCTAACTCTCTATCTCTCTCCCTTCCTCTCTGTAAAAAATTAATAAAATATATTTAAAAAAAAAAAAAAGACTTGAGACCAATTAAACACACACACACACACACACACACACACACACACACACAAAACCCTTAGCTTCCTATACAAGTGGTAACTCAAAATAACTGATGAGGGGTGCTATAGACTGAATTGTACCCCCAATTCATATATTGAAGCCCTAACCCCAAATGTGACTATTTGGAGATGGGGCTTTTAAAAAGTAACTAAGTTTTGCCCTGACCGGTTTGGCTCTGTGGATAGAGCGTCGGCCTGTGGAGTGAAGGGTCCCAGGTTCGATTCCGGCCAAGGGCACATGCCTGGGTTGTGGGCTCAATCCCCAGTAGGGGATGTGCAGAAGGCAGCCGATCAATGATTCTCTCTCATCATTGATGTTTCTCTCTCTCTCTCCCTCTCCCTTCCTCTCTGAAATCAATAAAAACAAATAAAAATATATATTAAAAAAAAAAGTAACTAAGTTTAAATGAAGTCATGGGGTGGTGGGTGTTAATCCAATAGGAACGGTGTCCTTATAAGGGAAAGGGACACTCGCCCTCTGTGCTCACACAGGAGAGGCCACATGAGGGCCCAGCGAGAAGCCAGAAATAAAGGCTTCACCAGACACTAACCCTGCCAGCATTTTGATCTTAGACTTCCAGTCTCCAGAACGGAAGAAAATGTCTTGTTTACACCAACCAGACTGTGGTATTTAGTTATGGCAGTCTGAGCAGGCTAATACAGGGGGAAACGTATTCCTAGAATTATTTTGCATAAATGAAGAAATGATGGGATTAGACTATCACCACTTTGCAACTCCTGGTGAAATAATGGAATTAAGCAATGACTTAAAAACATTAGGTGACCAGAAAACAAAACAAAACAAAACAAAAATTAGGTGAAAAACTGAGGGGACTCTATAATGAATGGGTGGATCAGGCACACAGCACCTGAGCCCAGTAATCTATCTTAACACTATAAAAAGATAACTGTGCCGTCTGGAATGATGCAAGTCCTCTGGACAACAACAAAAGCCCTACATCTGGTCAAGCATCGGTCAAGCCTCTGGACCTAACTATCAGTCTGCAGGGCTAGGAGATGTTAAATGCAAGAAGAGTGCAAGGGGCAAAATCCAGAACCCAGAAACTACAGAAAAACAGGTTCCTTCCACATAATACAAGTAAAAGGAGACGGATAAAACTCTGGTGAGACAAATGCCAACCAGATATACTGTACAGGCTTTATTTGTGTCCCGATTCAAATAAACAAACTGTAAAAACAAAATGCAGCCCAGCTGGTGTGGCTCAGTGGCTGAGCATTGACCCATGAACCAGGAGTTCAGGGTTTGATTCCGTCAGGGCACATGTCCGAGTTGTGGGCTCAATCCCAGTAGGATGCGTGCAAGAGGCAGCTGACCAATGATTCTCATTAATGTTCCTCTCTTTCTCTCTCTCTCCTCACTTTCTCACTCTGAAATATATATATTATATATATATTTATAAAATTATATATATATAATTTTAAAAATACACAAAAAACACATGGAGACTAGCAGGGAAGTTTGAACAAAAACTACACCTCAATATTATTGTGTTATGATTAGATTGTGCCAAAGTTTAAAAAAAGAGTTCTTTCCACCCTATTGGGTTTGGCTCAGTGGATAGAGCGTCAGCTAGTGGAATGAAGAATCCCGGGTTCAATTCTGGTCAAGGGCACATACCAGGGTTGCAGACTCAGTCCCCAGTCCTGGTTGGGGCACATGCAGGAGGCAGCCAATCGATGTTTCTCTCCCGCCCCCGCCCCTATCCCTTCCACTCTTAAAAAAAAAAAAGAAATCAATGGAAAAATATCTGAGGAGGAGGATTAACAAAACATCAACAAAAAAGTCCTTTCTTTTTATAAGTTCTGTAAATATTTTAATAATATATCTGGGATTTGTTGGCTAAAACATTTGGTTGGTCACAGGACGATATTTGTTGAAGGTTGAGAATGTGAGAGTTTCCTACCCTCACATTCTGCCTACTTTTTGGTATGTTTGAATATTTCCATAATAAAAAAAGCAATTTTAAAAAAAATCTTTTTATTGATTTTAGAGAGAGGAAGAGAGAGAAACATCCATGTGTGAGAGAAACACTGAGTAGCTGCCTCCTACACACCCCTGACCAGGGATCTAGCCGCCTGCAACCCAGGCATGTGCCCTGACCAGGAATAGAACTGATGACCTTTTGGTGCATGGGACTACCCTCAACCAACTGAGCCACACCAGCCAGGGCACAAAAAAGCCACTTTAAAAAACCACTTTAACATTCTAGCCAATAGGATGTATAAAATGTGGTAACAGTGGAAAAAAAAGGCCTTACCTTTTCATCCTCATCTTTTCCATCAGAATCTTGTGATTCTTTTTCAGGTTTCCGTTTGACAGCTCTGCTGGTTAAACAGATATATGCTAAGTATTAGCTCAGAAAAACTAACCATATCGACAGCTTGCACCAAACAACAAACACCTCCTAATGAAAAAGCAAAATATTCAGAATACATCTGGGAAACAGATTCTTCCCATCCAAAAGAGAGCCCCATGTCACGGTGGCTCTAAAGGAACAGTGCTAACTTGTAATCCTGAAACGAGGCTTTCAGAAGCCCCTTGTGACCCCTCAGAAGTGGAAGGGCCCAATGAGCGCTGCTGGAAGCTAAGGGATATACATGACTGTGCAGAGACAGGCGTGCCACACACATGCAGAAGGTAGGAAGCAAGAGGGCCCAGTTGGGTTTCTTATCCAACCCTGCCCCAACCAATCCAATCTCCCAATACCATCAGCAGCTCCCTGTAAACCTCTCCATAGTCACAGGTCTCTAGAACAGTTACTTCAGCAATTACAGGTACACACAGCACAGCACAAAGGTGTAAGCATTTGGACTACTTACAGATCTCTGGATTGACTTCTGCACCTCGTTTCATCCTGAGAGGGAGAAGCAGGGGTGGAGAGATAAAGAGGGGAAAATTAGCCTCTGAGAAAGACCTAGGCCAGTGATGGCGAACCTCTGACATGCGAGCTCATTTTTTTGGTTGATTTTTCTGTCAAATGGCATTTAAATATGTAAAATAAATATAGAAAATATAAGTCTTTGTTTTACTATGGCTGCAAATATCAAAAAATTTCTATATGTGACACAGCACCAGAGTTAAGTTAGGGTTTTTCAAAATGCTGACATGCTGAGCTCAAAAGGTTCGCCATCACTGACCTAGGCTAAACCTGAAGTATCAGTTAGTGACTGGAGTATGTGGGACTAGACAACAGAAGAATCTGAGCAGATATATGGGGTAGAGATGAGGCTTCAAATTTTTAACTCAGCTCCCTACACTCTACAACCAAGAGTTGATTAGGAGTTGGCAAACTACTTCTGAAAAAGGCCTAAAACAACATTTCAGATTTGTTAGCCACATGGCCTGTGTCACAACCATTCAACTCTGCTTCTGCAGCACAAAAGCAACCAGAGACAATATGTAAATGAAAAGGTATGACTGTGTTCCAGTAAAGCTTTATTCATAAAAATAGACAGAGTGGCCCAGCCGGCCAGTGTGGCTCAGTGGCTGAGCACTGACCTATGAACCAAGAGGTCACAATGCGATTCCCGGTTGGGGCACATGGCCAGGTTGTGGGCTTGATCCTTGGTGGGGGGATGTGCAGTAGGCAGCTGATCAATGATTCTCTCATCATTGATGTTTCTATCCCTCCCTCTCCCTTCCTCTCTGATATCAATAAATATTTTTTTTAAATATATTTTATTGATTTTTTACAGAGAAGAAGGAAGAGGGACAGAGAGTTAGAAACATCGATGAGAGAGATCGATCAGCTGCCTCCTACACACCCCCCACTGGGGATGTGCCTGCAACCAAGGTACATGCCCTTGACCGGAATCGAACCTGGGACCCCTGAGTCCGCAGGCCGACGCTCTATCCACTGAGCCAAACCGGTTCGGCTATCAATAAATATTTAAAAAAAAAAAAAAAAAGACGGCAGAGGGCCCTAGCTGGTTTGGCTCAGTGGATAGAGCAGCAGCCCGAAGACTGAAGGGTCCCGGGTTCAATTCCAGTCAAAGAATCGAACCTTGGTTGCTGACTCGATCCCTGGCCCTGTTGGGATGCATGCAGGAGGCAACCAATCAATGTGTCTCTCTCACATCGATCTTTCTCTCTCTCTCTCTAGCTCTCCCCTTCCCTTCCACTCTCTAAAAAAAAAAAAAAAAAAAAAAAAAATCAATGAAAAAACATCCTCAGGGGAGGATTAACAACAACAAAGACTCCTTTCCTTTTGTAAGCAGTTCTGTAAATATTTTTAAAATATATTTTTTTGATTTCAGAGAGGAAGGGAGAGGGAGAGAGACAGAAACATCAATGATGAGAATCACTGACTGGTTGTCTCCTACACGCCCCTTATTGGGAATTGAGCCTGCAACCGGGGCATGTGCCTTTGACCAGAATCGAACCTGGGACCCTTTAGTCCCCAGGCCAACGCACACTATCCACTGAGCCAAACCAGCCAGGGCAGTTCTGTCAACATTTTAAAAATATCTGGGATTTGTTCATCGTTGGAGTGGAGAAGGTAAAGAATGAGTGAGGGTTGGCTAAAACACATTCGGTCACGAGACGATAATTGTTGGAGGATGATGAGACTATGAGAGTTTCCTACCCTATTCTGCTTACTTTTTGGTATGTTTGAATATTTCCATAACAAAAAAGCAATTTAAAAAAAAATTTTTTTTCATTGATTTTAGAGAGGAAGACAGAAAGAGAGAGAGAGAAACACCCATGTATGAGAGAAACACTGAGTAGCTGCCTCCTACATGCCCTTTACCGGGGATCTAGCCTGCAACCCAGGCATGTGCCCTGACCAGGAATAGAACTGATGACCTTTTGGTGCATGGGACTACCCTCAACCAACTGAGCCACACCAGCCAGGGCACAAAAAAGCAACTTTTAAAAAGCCACTTTAACATTCCAGCCAATAGGATGTATAAAATGTGGTAACAGTGGAAAAAAAAGGCCTTACCTTTTCATCCTCATCTTTTTCATCAGAATCTTGTGATTCTTTTTCAGGTTTCCGTTTGGCAGCTCTGCTGGTTAAACAGATATATGCTGAGTATTAGCTCAGAAAAACTAACCATATCAACAGCTTGCATCAAACAACAAACACCTCCTAATGAAAAAGCAAAATATTCAGAATACATCTGGGAAACAGATTCTTCCCATCCAAAAGAGAGCCCCATGTCACGGTGGCTCTAAAGGAACAGTGCTAACTTGTAATCCTGAAACGAGGCTTTCAGAAGCCCCTTGGGACCCCTCAGAAGTGGAAGGGCCCAATGAGCGCTGCTGGGAGCTAAGGGATACACATGACTGTGCAGAGACAGGAGTGCCACACACATGCAGAAGGTAGGAAGCAAGAGGGCCCAGTTGGGTTTCTTATCCAACCCTGCCCCAACCAATCCAATCTCCCAATACCATCAGCAGCTCCCTGTAAACCTCTCCATAGTCACAGGTCTCTAGAACAGTTACTTCAGCAATTAAAGGTACACACAGCACAGCACAAAGGTGCAAGCATTTGGACTACTTACAGATCTCTGGATTGACTTCTGCGCCTCTTTTCAACCTGAGAGGGAGAAGCAGGGGTGGAGAGATAAAGAGGGGAAAATTAGCCTCTGAGTAAGACCTAGGCCACACCTGAAGTATCAGTTAGTGACTGCAGTATGTGGAACTAGACAACAGAAGTTCTGGGCAGATACATGGGGTAGAGATGAGGCTTCAAATTTTTAACTCAGCTCCCTACACTCTACAACCAAGAGTTGATTAGGAGTTGGAAACTATTTCTGAAAAAGGCCTAAAACAAAATTTCAGATTTGTAGGCCACATGGTCTGTGCCACAACCACTCAACTCTGCTTCTGCAGCATAAAAGCAACCAGAGACAATATGTAAATGAAAAGGCATGACCGTGTTCCAGTAAAGCTTTATTCATAAAAATAGAGGGGGCTTGGCTGGCGTGGCTCAGTGGCTGAGCATTGACCTATGAACCAGGAGGTCACAGTGCGATTCCCGGTTGGGGCACATGGCCAGGTTCTAGGCTCGATCCTTTGTGGGGGGCGGGCAGGAGCTGATCAATGATTCTCATCATTGATGTTTCTCTCTCTACCTCTCCCTTCCTCTCTGATATCAATATTTAAAAAAAAAAGTGATCCTGTAAAATGGGCACCTGCTTCTGAGAGTTATTAAAAGTCTCATTTTCGCCAAAACCAAAACCAAACATAACAACAACAACAAAAAAACCAAAAACAGAGGGCCCTATCTGGTTTGGCTCAGTGGATAGAGCGTCAGCCTGTGGACTGAAGGGTCCTAGAGGTAGGAAGGAAAATAAGAAAAAAAGACTCCAGCGTTTCTGGATGGGGCTGCCTTGCCTGGGTCCAGGGATACATTCTAATATCTTCTCAGTCACTTTAAGTCTATTAGACAGACCAAGTATAAAGTCACAATTATCAGCAAATGTACCCAAAAAAGGTAGTGAAGAAACTTTAGCGCTAGCTCTACCTGCTCTTTTTCTTCTTCATCGCCAGAACTGTCCACCTGGGCTCTTCCAGGGTCTTCCTCAGATCTCCGTTTAGCAGGGCTATCAAACACAGCAAAGCCAGCCGTCAGCTTGGCCAGACCTTGGACCTCCAGCAGGTGTGGAACGACCCACATGCCTCCCCCCGTCTCTAGGGCAGATTCAGGGCATGGAGGCCCTCTTCCCTCCAAGGAGAGCCTTCACCGTCAGGATGTTGAAAGAGGCTTCAAATTTAATATTTCTTTGAATGATATAGGATATCTCCATTTTGCAAATCCTAAGAAATTGTGAATCTAGACACTGATCATTGGCTGTTGGTATCACAGAAGAGACATTACATGCCTCTGATGAAGTCTACAGAGCCATCTATGAAGAAGTCTCAAAAAAATAAAATAAATAAAGCTGGAATTTGATCAAGCTTCTAGACCTAAATACCAGATTATAGGAAACTGAAATAAAAGAACACATTAACCACCAAGAATACAGTCAAACAGATCTAGAAACTCTATTGGACAAATGACACACTTTTTTCAAATAAATGGCAAGAAAATAAGAAGGAATCTAACTTGAAAGGTTTAAGGAATAAATCAACCAAACACTTTGTTTGCTACACACAGGGAAATATGAACACTGGCTATGTATATGACAGTAAGGAATTGTTATACTTTATAAGGCATGAAAATAGTATATGTTTTGTCTTTTTAACTAAATGTTAGCAATTATAGTAAAATATGAATTAAAAGTTTGTCAGAGAAAGAGACTTCTTTGCCTAGAAATCTACTGAAATATTTTTTTTTTTTTTTTTTTTGCTTGTGTCCAAGACCTGACACTGAGAGCACCATCAGGCGGTCAGTGTGCTGGCAGTGGGGCTGCTGTCGCACTGGAATGGAACCCGTTAGCCACAGCACGGCCCACAGGTCACGAACAGTGCTTTCTACTGAAATATTTATGGATGACATGTCTGGGCTTTGTTTCCAAATAATCAAGTTGGGGAGACTTGGGGGGATATGAAGTTTTAATCCACTTGGAGTAACCCAGTTGGAATGTACGGGGTGTAAATGAAATGATGGCCAGGAGCTATTAACTGGTAGCACTAGGTGACGGGTTATTTGGGGGTGCATTTTACTATATTCACTAATTTTTTTTAAGTTTCCTATAGTTAATAAAAATAGATGAAGTATTCAGAAATGCCATTCATACAGGGATATAAATACAGCATTGAGAATACAGTCAATAACCTATATATATAAAAGCCTAATATGCTAAGTGTCCCTCCAACTGTTTGACCAGTCACTATGATGCACACTGACCACCAGGGGGCAGACGCTCCAACCAGTAGGTTAGCTTGCTGCTGGGGTCCGGCTGATCGGAACTGGGCGAGAAGGGCCAGACACGCCCTGGAGCCCTCCCAAGGTCCCTCCTCAGCCCCAATTGTGCACTGGTGGGGTCCCTTGGCCTGGCCTGTGCCCTCTCACAATCCGGGACCCCTCAGGGGATGTCAGAGAGCCTGTTTTGGCCCGATCCCCACAGGCCAGGCTCAGGGACCCCACTGGTGCACGAATCCATGCACGGGCCTCGAATTCTGTAGTAACTATGTACAGTGCCAGGTGGGTACTCAAAATATCAGGGGGAATACTTTATAAAGTTTCTGATTGTCTAACCACTATGCTGTACACCTGAAACTAAAACAAAATATTGAATATAAAAAAATGCTGTTCATAAATGTCTAATGAACAAAACTGCACAGGCAAACCTATGCAACATGGAAAGTCTAATTCCATACATGTTTTACCAAAAGCAGTTAGCCTCTAGAAAAGGCAGCTGTCAATTCATTATATACTGACCCCCTTGTGAAATGAGAGGTGATGGTGGTCTGCCTGGTAGACTGCCTTGTAATCCTGGGGCTAGGTGAGACTTCAGCTGTTTAAAGAAAAAAAAAGCCACTATGAATAAAAAGTTTACAGCAAAGGTACAGTTCTTCAGCATCACCAAGTTAATGCAGAGGATTAAGTGTCCTCCCCTTATTCTAATCAACAACTGTCTTGATAAAATTGGCAATTAGGCCCTAGCCAGTTTGGCTCAGTGAATAGAGCGTCGGCCTGAGGACCGAAGGGTCCCGGGTTCGATTATGGTCAAGGGTACGAACCTTGGTTGCAGGTTCCCTGGCCCTGGCCGGGGTACATGCAGGAGGCAACCAATCAATGTGTCTCTCTCACATTGATGCTTCTGTCTTTCCCTCTCTTTTCTACTCTCCCTAAAAAAAATGATGGAAAAATACCCTCTGGTGAGGATTAATAACAAAAATTGGCAATTAGCACCTACCTGCTAGTTTTACACAAACTTATTGAGGGGCCAATCCCTGAACCAGACAAGGAACCTGAACCATCAAAAAGCGAAAGGGCTAAGCCTGGGCCTGTTCTCAGTGGTTAGAGTGTCCGTGTGTTCACCTAAGGCTCGATTCCCAGTCAAGGGCACCTGCCTGGGTTGCAGGTTCAATCCCTGGCCCCAGCCGAGGCTTGTGCAGGAGGCAGCCAGTCTATGTGTCTCTCACATAGATGTTTCTGTCCCTCCTTCCCACCCTCCCTTCCACTCTCTCTCAGAAGTATTGGAAAAAATATCCTCTGGTGAGGATTAAAAAAAAAAAGAAGGTGGTCCGGCTGGTGTGCCTCAGTTGTTGAACTCAGGAACCAAGAAGTCCCCAATTTGATTACCAGTCAGAGCACATGCCCGGGTTGTGGGCTGGATCTTCAGTAGGGGGTGTGCAGGAGGCAGCCAATATCAATGTTTCTCTGTCTCTATGTCCTTCCTCTCGCTCTAAAAATCAGTAATAAAGAAAATATATTTTAAAATGTTGAAAAAAAATTAAATAGTGAAGTGGCTTAGGGCTGTACCTGAGCTCAAGTCCATGCTCTTGTTTGTAAAGATTCCAGAAGAGTTACTTTGACTACAAACTGGGAAGGAGTCTAAAAATAAATGTTTAGCTTCAATAGGCATATTAACAGAAGTAATTTAAGTATTAGTAGTTCCTGTTACCTTATACCTCATAAACTTAGCCATGTTTTGAGACCTAATGCCCAAGACTTGGTCAAAGACAAAATTTAGATTAGCATATACCTAAGCTAGTTAGGACGTATAATTTACTAGTTAGGGGTATACACACGAAACAAGCCAGGAAGTACTGCCCAGGAGGACTATGACTCCGGGTCTGACTGTCCCCTTCTTTATGTGGCAACAGCCTCCATCAAGGTCAAACGAGTTCAGGGCTCTTACACTTGGTCTCGCCATCAGACTTGTTTCTCCTGGGCGTGCAAGGTTTGGACATGGACTTGGGCGACTTGTGTTCCTCTGCCATTCTCACGCTGCGGTCCTCACCACTTGAATGACTCCCGTTTTCTAGACATCCATTCACTTCCCGACTGAAAGGATGAGCTCCGTTCTCCAAGGACAAATCTTTATTTAAAAGGGATTTGACTTTAGCCAGGTAGCCCTCCTATAGCAGGAAAGGATAATTTAAGTAGCAGTGAATGTAAACAAGTGGCAGTAAGAATAAGGAAACAAACGCATTTCCTTTATAACTATCAGGTAACAGGGGGAGCTGGGATTACTCCACCTCCCTGGTCACAGACAAGCTGCATGAGCAGAGACGTTTTCTAGATATCGGGATGCTGAAAACTTACCTCTGATAATTCTTCTTTATGTAATTTCGTTTCCAAATCACATAACTGATTCTTTATTTCTGTTTGCAGAAATTCATGCAAGAGATTCAATTTCTCCTTCACACACTCCTAAGGGAAGGATACAAGTTTAGAAGTCCCCAAACTCCCAAGCTACTAACTAATGGGCATTATAATACACAATTATGCTGCCTGGTCACATAATGACTGAATGGCAGGCAATGCTGACTGCCCAAAACCCAAGTATTCACCAAGACACTTTCGTGATGTTTCCATTAAGATCATATCACATCATTTCCAGAACGGTGAAAAATAGAAAAGATCAGAGGTGAGACAGAGACATATATGGCGTATTAGAACAAAACTGTGCTTCTGAAAACAGTGTGACCGAGACAAGTTATAGTTCAGAACTGATGGTTTGGAACTTAGATTGGTAAACTTGTCAACAAGTTACCAAAAGTCAACTGGTGTTAGCAGTATTAACACAGCACATTAAACAAGAAGAATATTTCCAAGCTATCTCAAAACTTTATGGAAAAAAAACGATTCCACCTAAACTTTTTCAGGGGAGAGCACACAGCTGCCCACTTCCACGAATTATGCAGTTGAGTTTCCCACATTTGGGGAAATTGCCAAAGGCCAGCACATCCAGAGTGCAATGGGTAAGCCTCACCCTAGGAAAACCACCTTCCTGATCATGGTATCTCCCTGCCAGATAAGTATCCCCTTAAACTTTTTACAAGCTACACTGATCTATCAGTCACATTTGGTAGTAAAAATGTTTGAAGATAGTGATTACCTTTTCTGTTAAGCTATCTCTTTCCAAATCTTTGAGCCTGGGGAAAGAAAATAAGGGAAAAGGAAAAAAACACTTGTTAAACAACTTTATTTACCTATAAGAATTAGTACCACGGTTTTAAAGAACTTTGGAAATAAATATTTTTCTTTTTTAAAAATTTTTTTTATTAAGCCTTATCAGTGGTTCTCAACCTATGGGTCGCAACCATCGGAAAACACATATAGCATATCAGATATTTACATTATGATTAATAACAGTAGCAAAATTACAGTTACGAGGTAGCAACGAAAATAATTTTATGGTTGGGGGTCACCACAACATGAGGAACTGCATTACAGGGTCGCGGCATCAGGAAGGTTGAGAACCACTGGATTAAGGTATTACAAATGTGTCTATCCCCCTATTGTCCCCTCATCCTCCCAGTCTTGCCCTCACCCTCACCCCCTGTTGTCTGCATCCATCGCTTAAGCTTATATGCATGCTTACAAGTCCTTTGGTTGATCTCTTTGGAAATAAATTTAACTTACATGAGTGTTAGGAAAAAAAAACACACAGTGCCCTTCCCCCTCCTAACATTCAGAAGTGCAGTCATGAGTCTGGCTGGAAAGTCATGGTCTGATTTGATTATTGAAGAGGTGTCTTGCTTCTTTGGGGGGAAGGGAGAAAAAGAATAAAAGAACAAGAACAGACACCGAGGAAAGGGAGGTTAGTGGAGACGCTGCTCCTAGTCCAAGTGCTGACTGTGGGCAGTGGGGCGACAACAGGTCTAACCATTCGGGCGAGCATCGGTCAGTGGAGTGGCAGCACACTGGGCAGGGACCAGGCCTCCACCGTTTCTGGATCTTCCGGCCCAGCACCCACATAGACTAGGTACTCAGTTATCACCAGCCCAAAGGGCAGGAACAGAGCTTTTCCTGAGGGCAAGTGTTATCAGCAAAGCCAGGAATTTGAGCAATAGGCTTTGTTGCACCAGTATCTTACAGTAGCTGTTCCAAGTGGATGTGGACCCTGCTTCTAGCTTTGATGGTCACTCACATCTCTGAGTACCTACTATATGCCAGGCCCTATTCCAGGCAACGAGCTGGGTGACTGGACACAGGCATTGCCAGGTAGGAACCTCCTGACTTGGGTGGTCAGGAAAGGCCTTTCTGTAGCAAAAACTCTCAGCAGACTGCAGCTACAGCGGTGGTACAGATGACCCTTAAACAACATGAGTTTGAACGGCACAGGTGCACTTATATGTGGATTTTTTTCAAAATACTATGACCATATTTTCTCTTCCTTATGATTTTAATAATTTTCTTTTCTCTAGCTTCCTTTACTATAGGAATACAGTATCTCTATATATAAAAGCCTAAGTGATCGTTACAACCTGACGACTGGCCGGTAGCTATGACGCACACTGACCACCAGAGGGCAGACGCTCAACACAGAAGCTGCCCCTTGGTGGTCAGTGCGCTCCCAGAGCCAAGCTCCTGCAGCCAGCCAACCTCCAGCGGTCCCTTCCCCCGGTAGGCGGGCCCCCATCAGCCTTGATTGCCGGCCAGGCCGAGGGACCCCACTGGTGCATGAATTCATGCACGGGGCCTCTAGTTAATAACCTACAACATATGTGTTATTCAACTGTTTATGTTATCCATAAGGCTTCTGGTTAACAGTAGCCTATCAGCCCTAGCTGGTTTGGCTCAGTGGACAGAGTGTTGGCCTGTGGACTGAAGGGTCCCAGGTTCGATTCCGGTCAAGGGCACATGCCTGGGTTGCGGGCTTGATCCCCAGTAGGGGGCATGCAGGAGGTAGCCAATCAATGATTCTCTCTCATCATTGATGTTTCTCTCTCTCTCTGAAATCAATAAAAATCTAAAAAAACAAACAGTAGGCTACTACTAGTTAAGTTTGGAGGAGTCAAAAGTTAAACTCGAGCCCTGAATAGTGTTGGTCAGTGTCAGCCCATGCACCAAAGGGTTGCAAGTTTAATTCGACCCCCAACCTGGGTACAGAGGGCAACTAACCAACGTATCTCTGTCACACTGATGTGTATGTCTTTCTCTCCTTCTCTCCCTCCCTCTCTTCCACTCTAAAATTCAGTGGAAAAATATCCTCGGGCCCAGATGGTATGGCTCAATGGTTGAGCATCAACCTATGAAACAGGAGGTCACAGTTTGATTCCAGGTCAGGACACATGCCCAGGTTTGGGGCTCAATCCCCAGGTAAGGCATGCAGGAGGCAGCCAATCAATGGTTCTCTCTCATCACTGATGTTTCTATTTCTTTCTCCCTTCCCCTTCCTCTCTGAAATCAATAAACATATATTAAAATATATATGTATTTTTAAAAATACAGTATAAAAAATAATACAGTATCAGAGAGAGGTAGTGGGTGGAGATGGAAGAGGGCATAGGGGGGATTAATGGTGATGGGAAATAAAAGAAATTGAATACAGTATCAGAAATTCAGAACTCTTTGGTGGGGAAAAAGAGTAACCAGGCTACGAGTTTTAGAAATGATGTTTCTGTGAACAGCAGCTACCCCGCTGGCTATTCAGCAGCTAGAAATTAAAACTGGCTCTCCAGAGAAGCAGCAGAACTGGAGGTATCTATCTCCAGCAGGCACCCCAATTGCTGAAAGTAGAAGTCCCACAACCAGAAGAGATAAGGGGCCAAGAATGAAAGAAAGGGGATGGGGAAGTGGGGAAATCAGGCAAGAGGCTCCCTGGTAGTAGACAGCAACACAAAAACCAAGGATACAAAGAATTAAGAAGCAATACACTGAGTTGAAAGAAGATAGAATGCCACCTCAACCCTAAAGAAAAGGATGCCTGAGCAAGAGTAGGAGCGGACAGTTGGCATAAAAGCTAAGGTGGCAGTTGAAAGAGCAAGTCCAGCCCATTCTACAAGAAGCCAGGAAAAAGGAAGTTTGGAATAAGCAGGCATATATCTCATCTCTATACAATGCTGCTACCTGCCTCAGTATAAGAGGAACATGTTAGTACTTTAAGTTATGTTCCTCTAATGGAAATAAATTACCCAGCTAAGCACTGTAGGTTTCTGGGCAGGTGCTGCTCTACCATGTTTACACCTGTCAGCTCAGTTAGTCTTCATAATGCCTTGGTAGGACAGGCCCCTCCACCCCATTTTACAGACAAAGCACCAGGAGGTTAGCCACACAGCTGCAAGTGGCGGGGTGGGATTTGAACCCGTGGTCTGCACCTCTAGAATCCTACTGCAGGGGGAACCAGAAGAGGTTAAGTCAGTTTTTCCCCATCCAATACCTACTCAGCAGGAGCCATGAAACTGGTTCAGAACGTCAAGACCTGGCTTAATCTAATCTCAGAATGACTAGCAGATAAGAAAGCCGTCATAATTACAAAGGCTAATTGGAGTTGTGCCCAGGTTGCTAGAAGCATGTGTAAACCCAGGCTTCATTCAAGGGGAAAGTTTGACATGCCAGCATGTGAGAGTTTACTGTGCACCAAACAGCAGATACAATGAATAAGGCAAACAGGCTCCGACAACAAATCAACTCGAGTTGCAAGGCAGCATGCGAGGTGCACGAACACCCTTCTCCAATGCGGGGGAAGGCGGCCGTCTTTCTGAATGCCATCCTAAGAACAAAGGGACGAAGCCCAGCCTCGCATTGGTCACTCTGCATGGCCTCAAGCCCCGAGAACCTAAAAGGCAGCCTGTGTGGCTTGCGGGAAGAACACACGATGAGTCAGGCAAGAGGACAGGAATTCTGGACCTCAGGCCAAGTTTACCAGACAGTGGGGGTGAGGGGAGCGAGGAAAGGGGCAGGAAAACCACTGGATCCAAGTTATTTGTAAGAGGATGAGTTCCCACTTACAGAAAACAGACCTGAGTGGCAACAGGAAGACAAGTAGAAGACTATCGCTTTTCTATGCAAATGATGGTAGCTTGGGCTGAGTAAGAAAAATCAAGTGGAAAAATGTGGCTTGTCCTGAAAAGCGTGCTTTTTAGGAGACTTAAGGTAACACTTTTTTAAAAAAATATATTTTTATTGACTTCAGAGAGGGAGGGAGACAGAAACATCAATAATGAGAATCACTGATCAGCTGCCTCCTGCACGCCCCTGACTGGGGATCGAGCCCACAACCCTGGCAAATGCTCTTGACCGGAATCGAACCCGGGACCCTTCAGTCCACAGGCTGACACTCTATCCACTGAGCCAAACCGGCCAGGGCAGGTAAGTAATACCTCAATAAAGAAGTTAAAGACCAGTCATTGAAAATACTTTGTAGTTTCTTTACATATGTAATGAAACTAACTATATGCGCATTTTAAAAGAAGCTGCCATATAAACACACGTTAGCAAAAATGACAGAAATGCAAAGATAAGGACGGGTTCTAACCTCTGCTCCTAGAGTATTCTAACGGACTTAGGTTCCCGTCATATAACAGATCACTCACCTCTAATTTTCGTCAATCAAGAGGCGTTCTACCTGCGTTTACAAACCTAAGCTTAATGTTTGATGCCACGGCTGTGTATTCTGCACAAGGCTGCTGAGCGGATCTCACACGCTGACGATTTCATCGTCTACCACAGGGTCTAAAGCGGAAACCTGAAGAAGCTGCCCACCTACAGTAGGCCGTTCCAGTTCCAAGTTAAGATGGAACCCAGAGTAAACGGCAGATGTAACACTCACCGAACGCTCCAGTTTAGCGAACGGCCCGGTGAAACCCCGACCGGCGAGGGCAGCCAGCACAATGCCAGCGCGGGGCCTTGACGCGGCGGGCACGGTCCCCTGCGCTCCGATTCCACTTTATAATGAATATTCACAAACCCTAGCTGTTCATGACACTGGCCCAGAGTCAAACAGACCAGGAGAGGTAGAGCTCTCACCATCGGAATAAAGAAGGCCCGGCCCCACCACCTCCGTGTTGGGTCTAACATCATGAAGCCAGAGGCGTTCAGAATCCCATTTCCAGTCTAAGTCGCGCCATATCTTGGGGGGTGGAGGGAGGGGGGGAATAGAGATACAGATTCTTCAAAAACACTCCCCGCTCTGTGCTTAAAAAGTATTTGGATGGGGGAGGAAGATGGGCATATGTAATAACTTTCAACAACAAAGATTTTTTTAAAAATAAAAGTGTTTTGACAGTTTTTGTTTGTTTTTTATCCTCACCCGAGGATAAAACTGACTTTGAGAGAGAGGGAGAGAAACATCAATGGGTTGCCGCCTGCACGCGCTCCGACTGGGGATCGAACCCGCAATTGAGGTAGGTGTCCTATCGGGGAATCGAGCCCAGGACGGAGCTCCAACCAACTGAGCCACACGAGGAGCAGAACGACCAGAAAAGCCTGCACAGTGTTCATGCTGCAGCAGCCCCGGCCCGCGCTGCACGGTAAGTTTTTTCCAGAATACGGACTCCCCAGCAATCGGAGGTGGGGGGAGCCTCCCCCAAAGGCCGGGACTCGCAAACCTGAGCCGGCTGCACCTGAGCCCTAACCGGCGACGTCGGTCTTTGGTGGTCGCCATCGGGGTGTTGGTGCGGGACGCCAAGAGGGTTCCCTGAAACACCTCGGAGCCAGGCCGGCCAGGCCCCTCGACCCCCCCCCACCCCGCAGTGTGCACCGGAAGTGGAGGCCAAAGTGCCGGGCCGAGTGGTGGTTCGGCCGTGGGCTGCCCACTTCCTGTACGACCAAGCTGGAGACAGGAGCCGGGCGGCTGTTCTGGGAAAGGGATTCCCTGAAGCAAACTCAGAGTTTGCTCTACTCCGAGGTCAGAGGAGACCCCAAGTTTCCAGTCACGAGGGAACTGTGAAGGGCCTTGGCCCATTTTGGCGCCAAACTGCCCGAGACGCGCGCGACCGGAAGTCCCACCCTACCCGCGCCAACTGCCGCCAAGCAACCCCACGCATGCGCGCCCGTCTGTCAGCAGCAGCCAAGGGCTACCCAGAGGGGAAGCAACCCCTGCACCCCCAGCAATATGCCACCTCACGGAGCTCGCGGTCCCCTGCAGCACCTACCGCCTGCGGACATCGTCCGGCAGTGAGATGGCCCGGGAGGCCAGCGCGGGCACCCGGGCCGGGGCGGTTCGGGCAGGCATCTTGGAAGCTGCAACAGAGGTGTCGGCAGCACAGGCAGCTCTGGCTTTTCGCGCGGAAACCGACAGGGAGGGGCTGGAGGAGGTGGCGCGTACCACCCCGGCCCGGGCATGGGGGAAGGCGGGACGTACCATGCTGAGAGAGCTTGTAACAGACGGAGTGGAGCCGGCTGTGCCCAGGGGGTGCGCATGCGCGAGACGGATGCGCACCCCCGCGTGGAGCAGTGGACTTGTCCAAGATCCAGCGTTTGCTGCAAGCTTTTTGCCAGAGAGACAGTCATTCATTCATTCTTTCCAGTATGCTGGGAATAAAAGGAGGATCCCCACGGGATTCAAGCATGTAGGCCTTGAATTCAAGTTCGCAGCTCCAATCCCATCTCTACCTGTTCGCTCGCTATAAGGACCTTGGGCAGGATATTTAGATTCAATCTTAGTGTCCTCATCTATAAAAAGGAGCTGGGCCCTAGCTGATTTGGCTCAGTGGATAGAGTCGGCCTTCAGACTGAAGGGTTGCGATCAGGGCACATGCTCAGGTTGTGGGCGTGCAGGAAGCAGCCGATCAATGATTCTCATCATTGATATGTCTAGCGCTCTCCCCCCCTTTCTCTCTGAAATCCGTAAAAATAAATAAATAAATAAAAAGGAGCTAGCCCTGGCCGGTGGGTTAGAGCATCAGCCCACACACGCACGGAAGGGTTGTGGCAAGGTCATACCTGGGTTGTAGGTTCTATCCTCGCTCCCATTAGGGTGCATGCCAGAGGCAATTGATTAGCCTCTCCCATTGAGGTTTCTGTCTCTCTCTCCTCCTTCCTCCCTCCCTTCCACTCTCTCTAAAAATCAATGGAAATATTAAAAAGGGGTGGGGGTTGGCTAATAGCATCTGCTCCAAAAAATTATCAGGATGTATAACTAGCACTAAGGATCTCAGAGACCCGGGCCACTTCTACAGTCTGTATGTTTAAAAAAGCACCAGAACCTTGTTTGAGTGGCTCAGTTGGTTGAGCGTCCTCCAGTGCACCAGAAGGCTGTCAGTTCATTCCAGGCCGGCCCATACCTGGATTGCAGGTTTGAGTGCACAGGAGGCAACCGATTTCTTTCCCTTCCTCTCTCTAAGAATGTCCTGGAGTGAGGGCATAAATAAATAAAAGGGTTTTTTGTTTTGTTTTAAAGCACCAGAACCTGGGGAGAGGATAGTTTTCAACAAATGCTGCTGGGAAAACTGGATATTCATATGCAAAAGAATGAAGTTAGACCCTTACTTAATACCATATGTAAAAATTAACTCAAAATGGATTAAAGACCTAAATGTAAGGCCTGAAACTATAGAACTCCTAGGAGAAAACCTGGGGGGAGGGGAAGCAGCTTCACAACACTGGGCTTGACAACGATTTCTTGATTATGATACCAAAAGCACAAACAATGAAAACTACAATTGACAAATGGGACTACATCAAATTTAATTTATACACAGCAACAGAATCAATCAACAAATGGCAACCTATGGAATAGGAGCAAATATGTGCAATCCATATATGCCATAAGGAATTAACATCCAGAGTATATAAAGAACTCCTGCAACTCAAATACCATGATTTAAAAAATGGGAAAGGATTTGAATACACATTTCAAATTCTTTTGAAATAAAAGATACACAGCCCTGGCTGGTGTGGCTCAATGGATAGAGCGTCGGCCTACGGACTGAAGGGTCCTGGGATCGATTCCAGTCAAGGGCACATGCCAGGTTTCGGCTTGATCCCCAGTAGGGGGCGTGCAGTAGGCAGCCAATCAATGATTCTCATCATTGATGTTTCTATCTCTCTCCCTTCCTCTCTGAAATCAATAAAAAGAAAAAGATACACAAATGACCAATAAGCATATGAAACGATGGTCAACATCACTAACCATCAGGGAAATGCCAATCAAAACCACAATGAAATATCATCTCACACCCATGAGGAAGGCCATTATCCAAAATGAAGTATGGCAAAGATGTAGAGTTCGGAACCCATGCACACTGTTAGTAGGGATGTAAAATGATGCAGCAGCTACAGAAAAGTGGAAGTTCCTCAAAAAATAAAAATAGAACTACCATATGATCCAGCAATCCCACTTCTGGGTGTATATTCAGAAGAATTGAAAACAGGATCTTAAAGAGATATTTGCATACCCAGCTTGATCACTGCACATTATTCACAGCAGCCAAAAGGTGGGAGCAATCCAAATGTCCATTGCTAGGTGAGTGAATTAAAAATGTGGCACCCTAGCCAGTTTGGTTCAGTGGATAGAGCATCAGCCCGAGGACTGAGGGGTCCCGGATTCGAATCCAGTCAAGGGCACATGCCTGGGTTGCAGGCTCAATCCCCAGTAGAGGGCTTGCAGGAGGCAGCTAATCAATGATTACCTCTCATCATTGATGTTTCTATCTCTCCTCCCTTCCTCTCTGAAATCAAAAATATGTTTTAAAAGAGAATAAAAAGAAAACGTGGCATAGCCCGGTTGGCATGGTTCAGTGGTTGAGCGTCAACCTATGAACCAGGAGGTCATGCCAGGGCACATGTCAGGGCAGAGTTTCAGGCTTAGTCCCCATTGGGAGGTGCGCAGGAGGCAGTGATCGGTGATTCTCATCATTGATGTTGCTATCTCCCTCCCCCTTCCTCTCTGAAATCAATAAAAATATTTTTAAAATGTGGCATATACATACAATGGAATATTATTCAGCCTTCATATTATTAATATTAATTGTTAATATTATTCAGTGCAGCTGTAGAAGAGAGGGAACTCTTGCCCTTGGTGACAGCATGGATGGACCTGGAGATTATTGTGCTGGGTAGAACAGGCCAGCCAGAGAAGGACGGGTACCGTGTGGTTTCACTTATGTGGAATCTAATGAACAGGATAAAGTGATGAACAGAATGGAACCAGAGGCATGGGTACATGGAACAGACTGACAAATGTAAGAGGGAAGGGGGGAGGGTGGCTAGATGAAAGAAGGTGAAGGAATCAGCCAAAGAACATCTATGCATAAGCCATGGATACAGACAATAGAGTGATGAAGGCCAGGGGAAGGGTGGCAGGGTGGGTGGAGGTGAGCAAAGGAGGGGGGGGAATGGGGACATCTGTAATAGTGTCAACAATAAAACAACAAAAGAACTAATTCTTGGACAAGTTGTCAAAAGTCAGTACTTCTATCTCCATAGTAACAATCAATTCAATCAATATAGATTTTTAAAAGGGTTTTAAACAAATGATTTGTGTAATTTTTTTTCTCTTAATAACCTATAAATGATGCTCATTTCAAGATTATTAATTTTTTTTAAAAAAAAAAAGGAAATCCGCTGAACCGGTTTGGCTCAGTGGATAGAGTGTCGGCCTGCGGACTGAAGGGTCCAAGGTTCGATTCCGGTCAAGGGCATGTACCTTGGTTGCGGGCACATCCCCAGTAGGGGGCGTGCAGGAGGCAGCTGATCCATCTCTCTCAGCGATGTTTCTAACTCTCTATCCCTCTCCCTTCTTCTCTGTAAAAAATCAATAAAATATATATTTAAAAAATAAAAATAAAAAAGAGGAAATCCTGGCCTTTGAAACAACCTGATGAACCTTGAGGTCATTATGGTAAGTGAAATAAACCAGTCTCAAAAGGCAAAGACTGTATGATTCCACTTATTGGAGATTGTGTAAGGTAGTCAAACTCAGGTAGAGAAAGAACTATGGTGATTACCAGAGGCTAGTGGAGGGCAGAAAAGGGAAGTTGTTCAATAGAGCGGAGTTTCAGTTTTACGAGATGAAAGTGCCAGAGATCTGTTGCACAACAGTATTATGTAGTTAACAATACTGTTCTGTATTAAAGGACAGTATGTAAATACTGCAGATGGCAAATACTATTTTTTAACCACAATAAAAAACCCCACAAAAAACAGGCCTATCTTATTGTTAATTTTTGTTGGTTTTTAGGGCTGAGGTTTGTTTTTTTTAAAGAGTACTTTATCGCCGAAACCGGTTTGGCTCAGTGGATAGAGCGTCGGCCTGCGGACTGAAGGGTCCCGGGTTCGATTCCGGTCAAGGGCATGTACCTGGGTTGCGGGCACATCCCCAGTAGGAGATGTGCAGGAGGCGGCTGATCGATGTTTCTCTCTCATTGATGTTTCTAACTCTCTATCTCTCTCCCTTCCTCTCTGTAAAAAATCAATAAAATATATTTTTTTAAAGAGTACTTTATCTGCCATCACAACAACAGAAGCACCAGAACAGAGTTAAAAATCATGATATAGTTTTACATTTTTATATTACAAAATGTGTAAGCGAATGTGTTCATAAACACAAACATACACCTAGTTTCCACAACAGCTGGTAGGGAGCGGGGGGAGCCTGGCCAGAAGTGGACCTTAGGCCCTCTGGTTGCTGTGAGTTACCCACACATGGCAAGATCCAGGAGAATGGAAACATTAGAACTAAAGTTAATAACCATTAATTTAATATTTAATCAACGCGTATGTCCTGTACCCGGCTCTTTAGAGAAGTTATCTAATTCTTAAGCAAGCATTAAGGGAGATGTCAGGACCCCATTTCCCGTGGCCGAGGATAGTTATTACACAGGAGCCTGGCTCAGACGCTGCTTACCCAAGATCATAAACTCAGGGACCAGTAAGCAGCAGGGACCATGAACTCAGGTGTCTTTGGCTCCAAAGCCTGCATTCGAAACAGCCTGCTGTCAGATCCTGGGATGCCAAAGGGACGCACTGGGGGCATTGGACTGAGGAGAGGGGCAGAAAGGGGGTAGCAGATAGAAGACAATCTGACCAGAGTGAGGCTCAAGTCCCGTAGACCTGTCAGAAGCCTGCATCTGGGCCCCTAGCCCACCTTAGGAGAAGGGGTGCTCACAGGACCAGAAGGGAGGTGAGGGAAGGGAGGTGAGGGATAGAGTGTCGGCCTGCGGACTGAAGGGTCCCAGGTTCGATTCCAGTCAAGGGCATGTACCTTGGTTGCTGGCACATCCCCAGCCAAAGAACAGACAATAGAGTGATGAAGGCCAGGGGAAGGGTGGCCAGAAGTGGAAGGGTGGCAGAAGTGGACCGCTCTGGCGGGTATAGACAAACCCTACAACTAGCCTGCACTCACTCCTTGCTCACCCAGCTGGCAGCTACATTACTCTTCTATTATTTTTAAATGTATATTTTATTGATTTTTTACAGAGAAGAAGGGAGAGGGATAGAGAGTTAGAAACATCGATGAGAGAGATGGATCAGCTGCCTCCTGCACTTTGTAATATAAAAAATGTAAAACTATATCATGATTTTTAACTCTGTTCTGGTCCTCACCCATAAGCAGACCAGCTGCTGGCCAGGGGCCTCAGCTCACAGGAGAGCACTGCATTTATTGGAGGCTCCCCTCAGGTGAGTTACCTTTATAATCCTTTTGCAGCAGATAATGGACCCATTTTACAGAAGGGTCAAAGGCTCTGGGACATAAAGACTTGCTCAAGAGCCCAAACAAGTTGGTGCCAAAGCTGGGCTTCCAGCCCAACTGGACCTGCTCTCAAGTTGCTCAGGGGCAAAAAGCCAGGCGTCATCTCTAATTGGTCTCCTCCCCTCACATGCAAGACATGGGGAATCTCTTTTAGTTCTTCCTTGAAATTTAGCCCAGGTCTTTCTGCTTATTTCCTCTGCCACCACCTCCGCCAGGACTGCCATCCTCACTCACCCGGACGACTCTAGCAGCCTTCTCTCTGATCCCCGGAACACTGTATCCAAAGAGCTTTAAAAATTTTTTTTGGAACATGGCCGTTTTCCTCTTCTCCACTAACACTCTCATAGCCCTTGAACTAAAACTTAGCCCTTGAACTAAAACCTAAGTGTTTTACTCCATTTACAGAGTCCTGCCTGAAGGCGTCTTGTCCATCCTCACTGAGCTCCAGCTCTGACCCACTTTTAGTTTCTCAAGCTCTTCTGTGCCCCAGGGCCTTTGCCTTTGCTGTCACTTCTGTCCAGGCCACTTTTTTTTTTTTTTAAATCCTCTCCCGAGGATATGTTTTTTTAATTGATTTGAGACACACAGAGACATCAATACGAGAGAGAAATATCAATCCACTGCCTCCCCTACGCGTCCTGACCAGGGATCAAATCTGCAACCTGGGTATGTGCCCTGACTGGGAATTGAACTCGCCACCTTTTGGTGTGTTTTGGGGATGATGCTCCAACCAACGGAGCCACACTGGCCAGGGCACCCAGGCTACTCTTCTGGGAGAGTCACACAACTCAAAGTTTGCTGCTACCCAAAGGCTTTTCCCTGCCCACCTGGAAGCAACCCTCACCACCACTAGTCACTCTATCCTATTACCCAGTTCCTTCGTAGCATCTATTGTCAGAGATTCTCTTTACGTCTATTGTAGTCTGTCGGCTCCATTCGAACAGAGCAGGGATCAGCAGGCTTTTCTATAAAGGATCAGATAGTAAATGTTTCAGGTTTTGTGGGTCCTCTATCTCTGTTGCAGCCACTCACTCCTGCCATGATAGCATGAAAACAGCCATCAATGAAGAGGTATGGCTGTTCCAGTAAAAGTCCAGCATCCTTCCTGGGCTGTATTGACCAAAACAGATGGTGGGCCAATCCCTGCAAAGGTTATGAGCTCCAGATGGCAAGTGCTGGTCTGCCTCCTTCACAGCTGATGCTCCAAGGACTCGTCCATAGGAATCTAAATAGCAGCTGAATTAATATACAGGACACGGGAGGTGCCTGATGCAAATGTTGACAGGTATAAAGCCGTTTTCTCCCCCAGAACAAGGTAATTTCCATCTTACAAACAGGGAAACTGAGGCCCAAATCAGCTCAGGTTTGTCTCTAATCCATGAATCACCTGCTTCATTCCAGAGTTTTTAGCTAAAAATATATCAGCTAAATCAATGGAGAAAGGATACTCGTGGCTTCAGGAACCTCCACAGTGACTGGTTGGGCCCCCAGACACCCCCTCCCCCACCTAGAAATGGGCTCCTCCCTTTAGCAGGACTGGAACTTCCAGAAAAAACCAGGTTCAGCTCTTGTGGGCATTCACTCCACCTCCACCTCTGGGTGGTGTTCACAAACCCCTCACGAGAAAAGGCTTGTCAGGCCCAAGCTCCCTGCTTCCAGCCTCCAGTTACCAGGAAGGAGAGGCCAGCATCAGTGCTAGGGCTGGTGAGGGGGTTGTCACACTCTCCAGCCAAGGTCAGCCAGAAGGTCAGCGCTGAGTCATGCCCACATGCTGGGGAATTAGTCACAGCCACCAAGGTCTCTCGCCTGGAGCAAAGCCCGGCAGCCTCAAGGATTGCTGCCAAGCTAGGTGGGTTGTTTTTCAAACAGTCCTTGAGTCAGTTAGCTGAGCTTCCCTGGCCCAGGCCACCTTCCCCTCTCTCCTGAGCACTGGCCCAGCATCCTTCCCGGGCTGCCATTCAGCCCTCCCCCACCTCTTCTCCACATGGCCGTGGGAGGGATCTTTTCAGAATCCCAATCTGATCCTGCCATCTGCTCCCTAGCCCATCCCACACTCTTAGATGGCTTCTCAGTGCACTTAGGGTAACCCCAACCCCTGCAAACCTAGCCCTGCCACTCACTCCTTTGCTCACCCCAGCTGAGCTACATCCTGGATACTTCCAGCCCCTTCTTGCCTACAACCTGTGGTAGCCAGCCTCTAATGGGGCCCCCAACATCCCTTGCCTCTCAGGATTCATGCCCTTGTGGAGTCGTCTCCCACAGAATCAAGGCCAGTCTGTGTGGCCAAGAGAATACGGTACAAGTAAAGGCCTGTGACTTCTGAGACTAGGCCTAGAAGCCATCACAACACAAGCTTGTTCTCATGGAGGAAGCCAGACACCCTCACCATGTTGTACGGATGCTCAAACAGCCCTACAGGGAGGTCCATAGGAAGAGGAACCAATTTCTCAGCCAGGTGAGTGAGCCACGTTAGAAGTGCTCCTCCAGCCTCAGTCAAGCCTTCAGATGATGGTAGCCCCGGCCAATATCTGCCTGTACCCTCATGAGAGGCCTCAAGCTGGAACTCTTGGTTTTGCTGTTCCCAAATTCCCAACCCACAGAAACCCTGAAGGATAATACATGGGTATTGTTCTAAGCCATTAGACTTTGGGCTTTTTGTTACGCAGCCATAGAAAACTTTTGCACTGCGATTCTCTTAGCCTGGAAAGTCCTGCTGTCCTGTGTGTCCACTTCTCCTAAACTTTGATCATTCTTCCTATTTGGTCTTAACCACCACCTCCTTCACGGAGCCTTTCCTTTCCTCCTCCGGCCCTATCAGGCATCTGCTAGGCTCTTAGAACGACAGCCCTTTCTTTCAGAGCCTTTACCTCAGCTGGCAGCCACACAGTGGGGTGATGGTTTATGTCACTCATACCCCCCCACCTACGTCCAGCAAAGTGCCCAGGATATAGTTGGCATGCAATAAAGACTTAGGGACCAGGGAATTGTCAAGGGCGGGGGAAAAAAGGACACATATGTAATACCCTTTGTAATACTTTAAGCAATAAAAAAATTAAAAAAAAAAAAGACAGGGAGATTCAAGGGTTAGGGTATGATGCCTGTTCCCCCACATTAAATGCTCAGTCTGCAAATATCCCTTAAAAAGCAAATGCACCCCACTTTGATTCACTTATTCTACTTACGAGAATTTCTCCTGAGAGCCACTCATCCATGTGTGCAAAATGAGAAGCAGACATAGCTATTCACTAAGCCTTGCCTGTAGTAAAGAGGGAAAAACCTAGTTTTCCATCAGCGATGATTAGCTAAAGAAATGGTGTTCCATTCATACCATGACAGACCCCAAACAACAATAACCAAAAGGATATTTGCTCACATAATATCATAGAGAGAGTTTCCTATCCGCAAGTGAAAATAAAATACAGATGTAGAACAGAATTCATGGTGTGCTGTTTATGTAAAAAGGGGGGAAGGGTGGGAGTAATTATGTATATTTACTCGTCTCTGCATAAAACCTTGGAAAAGAAACAGATAACTTCCTAGAGATAAAGAATGTTAACTAGAGGAATGGAAGCTGTGGGCAGGAAGAGGAATTCTTCTGAATATCTTTTTGCCCTTTTGAATACTGGAGTATGTGGCTATGTTATTTATGTCAAACATAAACAACTGGCAGAGCGGTAGGGAAAGGATGGTCTTTTCAATAAATGGTGCTGGGTCTGTTGGATGACCATTGGAAGAAAGTGTATTTTGATCCCTACCTCAAACCATAATTCAGTTCCAAACATTGTGCAGATCTAAATGGGAAAGCAAAGTCAAGAAAGCTTTTAAGCCCTGGCCAGGTAGCTCAATTGGTTAGAGCACTGTCCCAATACACTTGGGTTTCGGTCCCAGGTCAGGGCACATACAAGAAGCAACCAAGGATCCATAAATAAGTGGAACAACAAATCAATGTTTCTCTCTCTTCCTCCCTCTTTTTCTAATTAAAAATAAAATATCAGCCCGGCCAGTGTGGCTCACTGGTTGAATGTTGACCTATGAACCAGGAGGTCATCGTTGGATTCCCAGTCAGGGCACATGCCCGGGTTGCAGGCTCAATCCCCATAGGGGGTATGCAGGAGGCAGCCGATCAATGATTCTCTTCATTGATGTTTCTCTCTCCCTCTACTTCCTCTCTGAAATCAATAAAATATATTTTTTTAAAGTCAGTAAATTTAAAAAAATTTAAAGAAAGCTTTTAAAATAAGACATCTATATTCGACATATTTGTGACTTTGGGATAGGCACGTGTTTAACAGGCCACAAAGCATGTTAATCAAGGAAAACATTGAGGCTATATCAAAATGAATTTGTTCATTAAAGGTACCCCCTAAAGACCAGCCATACATAAATGCCGACCAAGCACTCGTGTCTACAATACACATCGGACTCCTCCAAATTAGTAAAAAGACAGACAATTCCTTTTTTACTAAGTAGACAAAAATGCTGAACAGGCATTTCACAAAAGAGGATATCCAAACGGCAAAGACTCATACGGGAAGCTGTTCAACTTCATTAGTCATCAGGGAAATGCAAAGCCTCCATGCAGTATCAGATCCTACCCACACCAGGATGGCTCTAATGAAAAAAGAAAATTGGCAATTGTTAGCAACAGCAGAACGCTCCTGTGTTGCTGGGGGAGTTGAACACGGCACAGTCACTTTGGAAAACAAGTTAGCTTTATTTACTAAAGCTAAATATATGCCTGCCCTATGACCCAGCAACTCCCCTCCTGGAATGCGTGCTCACATCCACCAAATGATGTACAAAAATGTTCATAGCCGCTTTCTTCACAATCGCCAATAACTGAAGGCCATGTAGACGTCTAGCACCAATAGAAACAATGACAGCTACCTACTTACCCAGTGGAATACGATACACCGGGGTCACAGACTTTTTCTGTGAGGGGTCAGAGAGTAAACATTTTAGAATTTGTGGGCCATACTGTCTGTCACAACAGCTCAACTCTGCCATTGTAGAGTGAAAGCCGACACAGATGGTTTTGTAAATGAGCGGGCATGGCTGTATTCAATTTTATTTATTGACACTGAAATTTGAATGTTATTTTCTTTTTCTTTTTTTTTTTTTTAAATATATTTTATTGATTTTTTACAGAGAAGAAGGAAGAGGGACAGAGAGTTAGAAACATCGATGAGACAGATTGGCCTAGTTTGCGGAACACTAGTATTTAGTATCAAGAATGAGTACTTGACAACTCCATACAAAACTAGATGGTTTTGTAAATGAGCGGGCATGGCTGTATTCAATTTTATTTATTGACACTGAAATTTGAATGTTATTTTCACATGTCAAAATGTTTTCTTTTGATTTTTTTCTAATTAAAAATGGAAAAAACCATTCTTACCTTCAAGTCCACATAAAAACAGGCTACGGGGTGAATTTGGCCTAGTTTGCGGAACACTAGTATTTAGTATCAAGAATGAGTACTTGACAACTCCATACAAAACTATAGACAAATCTCAAAAACAAACATTCGTCTGTGTGCAAGAAAGCAGGCATAAAAGAGTACATATCACCTGATTCTGTTTATATCAGTCACCATCACCTGATTCTGTTTATATAAGTCGCCAGGGTACTTATCCCCACTTTTCTCATGTACATACTTCAAACTTGGGCTTCCTTTCTTCCTTCCAAGACCCTTAACCCTCCTTCCCTCCCTCAGCCCAGCCCGCATCGGCCTGCCTGGGTCCCCACAGGCCATTACAGCCACCGGGCCCTAGAGAAAAACAGGGCTGAGACCTAGGTGAGTCACCCACCTTCTGGCACAAGAAGTAAAAGCGCAACAGCGTCTGCTCCCGAACTGCAAGGAAAAGCGTCCACGCTGCACTGAGCAGGGATGAGAAGTGGGCTTGCCCTGGCCATTATATCAGAGACACTGCACGTGAAGCTCCTCCCACCTGGGGAAATAACCACTAATTAACCACCCCCGCCTCTCCAAAGGCGATCACCAGGTTATTAGAACTACCTGGCAAAGAGATGAGGCCAGAGTCTCCAATCGGCGCATTGGGGATGTCTCTAGAACAGTGGTTCTCAACCTTGGCTGCACATTAGAATTACCTGGGAATCTTTTTAAAATCCTGATTTCTGGGCCTCATCCTCCGGAAATTCTGTTTCTTAGTTACTAATGTTGTGGCCCCAGGTGATTCTAATGTGCAGCCAAGGTTGAGAACCACTGCTCTAGAAGTTTCCTCACTCTATCAGCTGTGGCCTAGCAGTCCTGACCCAGCTGACCAGGGGGAAGGAACCAGAGGGGCACATGCGGTTCTTCAAGCCGAGCTCGGCTGACGTTCGGAGCCGGATAGTCTTTGTCATGGGGGACTGTCCTGTGATTTCAGGGCGATCAGCAACATGTCTGACCTCTACCCATGGTAGCACTACCGCCCCCAGGTGGGAAAACCAAGTGTCTCTATAGTTGCCAGATGCCCCCTGGAGGTATGGCATCATCCTGGATGAGAATGACTGATTTAGCCACGAGGAAATGAGAAAGCAACGACCTTGTCCTATATCTCCTCGAGGCAGTATCTTCACAGTCCTTTATCAGCCCTCAGACCAGCATTTGTAAGTCATGCCTGATTCACATCAGAAGCGGCGCAGAGTAAAAATGCAGAGTCCTGGCCCTGGCTGGGTAGCTCAGTTGGTTAGAGCGGCGACCAATACACCCAGGGTTGTGGGTTTTATTTTGGGGGAAGTACATTTGCCATGTAGACAAATGAGAAAACTGGCCAGGATGTGAGGATGGGGAGACAGATTAGAAACCCTTTGAAGACTGCTCATGCAGCGATGGGTCCAGGCAACAGCTGTTCATGGATGATCGGACCGTTAGGGAATGGTTGGATGGGGAATTTACTAAGGTGGGATCGGACTGATGGCCTGTGAACCCCCTGATCAGTCTTAGTCACCAGAGAGACATCGAAAGACCACATCCCCCTGCTGGAAGTTTCCAGCACCAACTGTAAAGAATTGAAGCCAAAAATATCAATCTCAAATCTGATTGGGGAAGAGGAACATGACATAAGGGGATGCCATCAGCTAATACCAAATTAGGAAACTCGCCAGGGCAAACAACCTGTTTCTTCAACAAATGAATTACTCAACCTCAGTTAAACAAGGTTAAATAGGTGGTTAAGCCTATTGTTTAACAAGGGAAGGCTGTTAAACAACACTTAAGAAATTCACTAACTAAATGTATGTGAGGACCTTATTTGAATTCTAATTCAAATAAATAAAATGTTAAAAAAAAACAGTGGTTAGATGATCATGATTGTAGGAGGTTTATCATGTAAGGGTAAAATTGGAATGAGAATTTGAAGGAATATAAATTTCAATAAACACATCGAAGAAGAGAAAAATATCTGAAAACGTATGTTAAATATACTGGATTGTGAATAAATTTGGGAAAGCAAAATAGATTGTATTGAAAAATAATAAAAGATACATCTATAAAAAAGGAAAACAGACAGATGGGGAAATTTTAACACTGATTGATACTTTTTAAAAAAATATATGTTTATTGACTTCAGAGAGGAAGTGAGAGGGAGAGCTAGAAACATCAATGATGAGAGAGAATTATTTATCAGCTGCCTCCTGCCTGCCCCCCCCCTCCCCACTGGGGATCGTATGCTCTTGACCGGAATTGAACCGGGAATTCTTCAGTCCACAGGCTGACGCTCTATCCACTGAGCCAAACCAGCTAGGGCTGACTGATACTTTTGATAAGTATAATCATGGTGTTGTGTTTAAGTTGAAAAAACGAAGGTGTTATTTTCTTTTGAAGATAAAAAGTGGCATATCTACAAATAAAATGATGTGACGTCCTCCTATTTTCCTAAAGATATCCAGTGAGTAATAATTGATTCAGACAAGAATGGCTGCTAAAGGAGTAAAAGTTTGATGAGTTACAGGCTATTTACAGAGTCTCCAAGAACCACCCTACAAGACAGTTAATAATTGCAAAGGGGGTAATAGTAACTTTAAAGTGGAGAAACTTGGCAGATACCACCAAGTGATCAAAGTTAGCATGGCTGGTAATGAGGCTAATTGAGAAAAACACATTACTTCTGTGATATTTTTGCCAAAAAATGCATAGCCTGAATGTAATCATGAGGAAATACCAGACAAATCCAAGTTGAAGGGCATTCTATCGAGTAACGGGCCTATATTTTTCTAAAATGTCAAGGTCACAAAAGATAGAGGTTCAGAAACTATCCTTTATTTATTTATTTTGATTTTTAAAAATTGACTTTTAGAGAGAGAGGGAGAGGGAGAGGAACATCGATGGGCCACCTCCCACACACACCGCCCCACTGAGGATCAAGCTCACACCTGGGCATGTGCTCCAACCTTCAACCTTTCAGTGCACGGGACAACACCCAACCGATTGAAGAGACTGAAAAGATAAATGAATTCAACAAGTGCTCTGGGATTTTCTTCTGCTATAAAGGTCAGTGATGGGACACTTGGTGAAATCTGGTAAAGGTTTGTAGATTTCCTGATTTTGGTAATTTTACTGAGGTTAGGAGAATGCCTTGTTCTTAGGAAACAAAGTATTTAGGTGGATAGATGGATGGTAGATGATAAGTAAACAGATAGACTTAGGTAGATGGATGGGTGGACAGATGGACAGGCAAACAGATGGGAGCCTGGATGTTAATTAGTAGGCATCTGTCCTTACACAGACCAATTTCCTCTGAAACTCTTTTATATGAGAAATCCATTTCTCTCCACACTGTGGAATTGCTAATGGCAATCATGGCTATTTACATTTAAATTCATTAAAGTTAACATTAGTCCCTGCATCACACTAGCCAAATTTCAAGTGCTAATAGCCCACAAGTGGGCAGGCTATAATGGCCTAGTTCCATCAATGCAAGAAATTCTATTGAGATTATGGAGTCTGGAACCTTCTTAGATAATCCCTGGAGGTGTCTGGTGAAAAACAGGCGTTGCTGGGGTCACTTCAGACCTATTCAAATCAGAATCTCTCACTGCAACGCCTAAGAGTCTGCATGTTAACAGGTTCTTCCAGATGATTCTGATGCTTCCTAATATCCAACAGGCATTAGGAGGAAGGAGGGGAAAGTCATCTTGCCTCCCTGTAGGTTGGTCCCTCCCATTCTAGGCTCCAAGATTTGAGAGATATGAGTAAAGTGGATCTTCAGGATACTGAGGAGGATCACATGCGATTGCCATTTTCAATCAAGGCCTGCCTGGGTTCAAATCCCAACACTTCCACCCACATGCTACCTGACCTTGGGCAGTTCACCTGCTCTCTCTGTACCTCAGTTTCCTTAACCCCGTGGTCGGCAAACTGCGGCTCTCGAGCCACATGCGGCTTTTTGGCCCCTTGAGTGTGGCTTTTCCTAAGCCTTAGGAGCACCCTAATTAAGTTAATAACAATGTACCTACCTATATAGTTTAAGTTTAAAAAATTTGGCTCTCAAAAGAAATTTCAATCCTTGTACTGTTGATATTTGGCTCTGTTCACTAATGAGTTTGCCGACCACTGCCTTAACCTGTTAGAGTGCTGATGAGAGTACCACTTACTGAAATGACCATCATTTGCGTTGGCTTTCATTTATTTCACAAACATTTATTGAGCACCTACTGTGTGCTAGTCACTGTTCTGGAAGCAAACAGTGAAGACAGAAACCAACCCCTGCTGTCATAGAACTAGCATTCTAAAGGGGAGATAAAAAAAATAAACAGGATGAAGCAAAACGTGTTCCATGTTAAAAGAGTAGCAAGAGAGGCAGATAGGAGAATAAACTAGCCCTAGCAGGTTTGGCTCAGTGAATAGAGTGTCGGCCTGTGGACTGAAGGGTCCTGGCTTTGATTCTGGTCAAGGGCACATGCCAGGGTTACAGGCTCGATCCCCAGTGGGGGGTGTGCAGGAGGCAGCCAATCAATGATTCTCTCTCTTTCCCTCTCCCTTCCACTTTGAAATCAATAAAAATACATTAAAAAAAGAAAGAAAGAAACTCATGTATGGCGAGGCCAGAGGCCTCACCCAGGGTATGATATTTGAATATAGATCTGGAGGAGAGAAGAGTCACAAGGATGTCTGGGGACAGTCATTCCAGACAGAGGGAACAGCAGGTGCAAAGGCCCTGTGGTGGGGAGCCAAGTGCTGCTTAACATGCTAGAGACACAGTGGTGAAGAAGACTGATGCAATCCTATCTTCAAGGTTCTCATATTTTAATGGGGGAAGACCGGTAAATTGTTATATAAAATACTGCCAGGTGATGGGCTAGATGGGGAAGGGCAGGCTTCTACAAGGAGGTGGCATTTGAGCATAGGCCTGAAGGAGGAGACGGTGGAAGCATGGAAGCATTTGGGGGAAATTTATTGATTCTTCCTCCCAAACTCAACTAGGCCTCAGATTGGCAGAGGTTGTGTCTGCACTACTGGCGGGAGGGGAATTCCAATGGGGGTGCAGGCCTTTCGGCCTCTGGCTGCTGCCTGCCTCACTCCTCTCTCACTGACCGCCCTGGTATTGGTGCTCGCGTCGTGGGCGAGGCTTCAGCTTTGGCTCTGTGTTCCCCATCAACGTGCAGCTCTTCAAAGGAGCCACAGGGCCCTGTGCCTCTGGGCAAAGGAGTGGGGTGTCACCCTGGAGCTGAGCTAGGTACCCACCCTCCAGCTGTGTTCCATCTGGGTTTCTCCTGGTTCCATGCATGGCAAAGAGGGGGTTGAGGAGGATCAGATGTGACTGCCATTTTCAATCAGGGACTACCCAGCATCTCAAGTCAGCCCACCTGAGCTCAAATCCAGACCGGTGCTGCTCCAACGCGCTGTGTGACCCTGAGCAGATCACTTCACTTCTCTAAACCCCCATCTCCATCAAAGGAGTCGCTGACGAGTCGCGTCTACGTGCCTGGAAAGTGCTGAGTCAGCCATTTCTCGGGGAATGCTGATCTCTGGAGGACCCTGTGGGCCACTGGGCCCCAAGATAATGTCTCCCAGGGAGAGACCTGTACTTGGGTTGGAGAAAGGGGTCCCCACCAGCCGCCAGACCCTTCTTTGAAGGAAAAGGGGAAGGCCCTGGACAACTGTCCTGGGGAAATGCCAGCGTTGATTCTGTTTTCTCAGAAGCCACTGCAACCCTGGTCTGGGACACGAAATGGGAAGACTGGCAAAGGGTGGGGAGTGGCCGGGGCAGCAGCCACCCTCCCCCATCCCATCCACCCCCAGCCACAGAGCGATAATGGGGGGACTACCACCGTAAACCTGAAAAGACACACAGGCATCAGAAAGAGAAATCGAACCGTTTATTGGCCTGGGCCTGGTCTCAGACATGGGGTGTGGGGCATCTGGGGAGCTGAATAAGGGGAGACACGCCCCCGACTGGCTCCTTGCCCCCCAACAGACCCTCCCAACCTTTGCATTCACAAGAAATCATTTTGAGGCATGAGGTTTCCGCCCCAGGTGAGCTGCAGCCCGGCTCTCACGTCGGGGCATGAGCCAGCGATTACGAAGGGGTCTGTGTGGGGCCGGACCCCTCTTTGGCAGCTTCAACACAGACATAAGGAGACAGAATAGCATTCATTCTGGGGAAACATGGGCACAGGTCGCAGACATCACACACGCACACACGAGGACACGCACAGACACGGAGAGACACATAAATATGTTCGTACCGCAATGACCCTTGTCTCTATCCACAGGATTTAGCAAAGTCCTTCTGGAGCAGGGTGGGGGAGAGCCCCCACAAATGTCCTCGGCACCCCCGCTCCCTGCTCCGTTCACTACAACCTGAAAGGAGGCACAGTGGACTCAAGCTGCCCTGCCTTAGGAGAGCTGGTACCTCAGCGGGGGCTGGAGGTGGGAGTAGCCTGGGGGTGGTTGTTTTGGGGGGAAAGGTGGAAGGGTCCTGGGCTAACAGCTCCCCCAGAACTTTCTCAAGTTCCATGCTGAGCCCTCCTCAGCTCCCCAGACAGGTTTTTCCAGCCCTTGGTGATTATTTCTCTGTGCCCCAAACAGTACAACTGGCCGATGAGGTCTGAGAATGGGGTTCAGGCCCCCCCACCCGTGGTTTCCTGGCATCTCGTGGAGTAAGAGGAAAGGGAAGAAGTGGCCAAAGTACCAGCTGGTGAAATTTGGGGAAGCTGTGGATTTGGGCTTGGGGAACTATTAGCTGGGGCTGCCCAGACAGTAAGGGAGGAGGCCTCCAGCCCCTGGGGCACTGGTTCCAGGGAAGGGGCCTGAGGTTGCCAGGAGGTGGCAAGGTGGAGGGTCAGACAGTTGTGCAATGAAATCCTTTGTACCACGTTGTAAATTGCTCCTGCCCTGAGTTCCTCTTGAGTGCCTGCCTGCTGTCACCCAGGCCCTCTGCAGGTAACCTCAGACCTCCCCGGGGCCAGTTCTGAAGGGGTCACGCCAGTCGCCGCCCTGGCCTCCAGGCCTCTGCTGCGGCTCTTTCTTCCAACAGGTCAGTGCCTCCGCGGGCCATCCCAGGTATGAGATATTTTCCATATCACCCAGGTCTGTGGAGTGGGCCACCGTGCTTGGCAGCCCCACAGCTGTCTGTGGTCACGTGGCACCTCTCCAGGGAGCCCTCTGCCATGGCCTGGTTGTCAGCCCTCACGTCCCTCAAACCACTGTGTTGCCCTCCAGCATCGTAGGCGACGAGGGCATGTGGGTGCCCCTCTCCAGTGAGCTAGAGCTACGGAGGGGCAGGAGGTGGTGATGTGGGGTCCCACCCCGCCGTCCTTGCACCCCCGCCACCTTCCGGCAGTACTGCAGGGGCCGCAGCACCTCCTCCCGCAGGTCCCGGCTACGCCACGTGTAGATGACAGGGTTGAGCAGCGAGTTGAGGGTGGCAAAAGCAAAAAAGTAGTGGGCCTTGTAGAGGATAGGGCAGGAGCGCACGGGACAGGCGTAGTCCAGGAGGAGGATGCTAAAGGCAGGCAGCCAGCACACAATGAAGACCCCTAGCACGATGGTGACTGTCCTGAGAAGGGCCAGCGTCTGTGGACCAGCCACCTCGGCATGACTGGAGCGGACCACGCAGTAGATGCGGACATACAGAACGACGATGGCCGACAGGATGACGGAGAAGATGGTGACCACGCAGAGCACGTAGTCTTTGGTGTAGAGCGGCAAAACGGTGGAACAGGTCTCGAGGTGATCCAGGCAGTTCCAACCGAGGATGGGCAGGCCCCCGAGAACCAGTGAGATGAGCCAGGAGGCCCCGATCAGCAGCAGCATGCGGCAGCTCTTGTCGCTGCCGTAGACCTTGACCTTGGCGATGGCCACGTGGCGCTCGATGGCGATGGCCAGGAGGCTGAAGACAGAGGCAGAGAGTGTGATGAAAGCCGAGCCCTCGCGGGCAAACCACTGCACGGGGGTCAGGTGCACGGTGACAGAGCCCGAGAGCAAGGTATTGGCTATGAAGGCCACGCCCGCCAGCAGGTCCGAGGCGGCCAGGTTGCCCAGGAACAGGTACATGGCTGAGTGGAACTTGCTGTTCCGGGCGACGGCGATGAGCACCAGCAGGTTCTCCACCACGATGGCACAGCAGAGGATGATGATGAGGACCAAGGCCACCTGGCGGGACAGTGTCTGCGGGACCTCGAGTGTCTCCTTGGTGTAGTTATAGTGCTCCAGGACCTTGGTGGGGCTCAGGTACTCCGAGTACAGGCTGCCCATGGTGGGGCTCAGTGGCCAGCCGAGGCCATGGAGCTGTCAGAGCTGCAGAGAGAAGAGACGGATAGACAGGTCAGTGCTGTGGATGCCGCCTGGGCTCTGATGTTGGACGTCTAGGGGTTGAGTCCCAGGGCCATCCCTCCTCACTGCGTGGCCACCTAAAGTCAAAATGACCACGATCCCTGCTTTACAGATGGGAAAGCCAGAGAATCAACTCACTTTGCCAAAGTCTCAAAGTTAGTAAGTGGCAGAGCCAGAGCGACCGGCTCCAAAGCCTCTAGAGCAGCGGTTCTCAACCTGTGGGTCGCGGCCCCTTTGGGGGTCGAACGACCCTTTCACAGGGGTCGCCTAAGACCATCGGAAAACACATATATAATTACATATGGTTTTTGTGATTAATCACTATGCTTTAATTATGTTTGATTTGTAACAATGAAAATAAAGCCCTAACCGGTTTGGCTCAGTGGATAGAGCGTCGGCCTTCGGACTGAAAGGTCCCAGGTTCGATTCCGGTCAAGGGCATGTACCTTGGTTGTGGGCAACATCCCCAGTAGGGGGTGTGCAGGAGGCAGCTGATCGATGTTTCTAACTCTCTATCCCTCTCCCTTCCTCTCTGTAGAAAATCAATAAAAAATATATTAAAAAAAAAAGAAAATACATCCTGCATATCAGGTATTTACATTACGATTCATAACAGTAGCAAAATTACAGTTATGAAGTAGCAACGAAAACAATTTTATGGTTGGGGGTCACCACAACCTGAGGAACTATATTAAAGGGTCGCGGCATGAGGAAGGTTGAGAGCCACTGCTCTATAGCCTCTAGGCTACACTGTCTCTCAGAAGCTCCCCCAACGGCATGAAGGACACCAAGTGGACCTCCAGAAGCCTTGCCCGCCTACCCAGAGGTGGAGCTATGGGCAGGAACCAGAGGGCTCGCCCCTTTTCTCAAATACACTGGAGCCTTGGGCCTCGTGCCACCTGCCAACCTGGGTCAGAGAGATGCTTGGTGCCGACAGCACCATGCCCTGCTCATGACCACCCACAGCCCTAGATTTCAGGCTGGGCGTAAGCCTGGAGGCTGTGGGTGCTCCCAAAATAAGGTCTTGAGGAGAAACCAGGTTGGCCCTGAGGTTCCAGCATCCCAGAGGTCATGTCACCCCAGAGGACAGAGGCCTGGAAGACAATCTAGTGTCAACGCCACCCCCCCTCTGACATGCTGTGGGGCCTTGGGCAAGTCAATCAGCGCGCAGCCTCAGTGTGGTCATCTGCGTAACGGGGAGAAGCAAGCCCACTTCACAGGGTGACAGAAAAATCCTGTTGAACGATGCAGGAGGCAGCCTTCGCACGTAACAAGCGTGAAATAAATACGATTAGCTCCCTTCTTCCTGCCGCACTCCGCTGGGGACTAGCTGCCCTCCACCCAATCTTTTGGGAGGAGATGCTGACGGAGCCAGCCCAGCAAGATTCCCAACAGCCTGTTCTCATCAGCACCATCTAGCCCTGCCCTTGGACAGAGGGTCCAGAGGGATAGGCAGGGCGCTGGCACCCCCTCCCAGGCAGGATGAAATCCAGATGTGAGGCCCCTAGAACAAACAGGGTGGAGTCCTGGTTCCCCAGTCACATCCGCTGTGGGGAAGGCGGGGAGGGGGTGATGGGATGGGGGGGGAGAGAGACACCGGAGACCAGTCTGGGAGGTCCTGGCTGGGAGGATGGGGCAGCTGTGCTGAAGTCATGTGAGAGGTGAGGGGGCGTGCAGCTCCGCGGGGAGGGGGGCGGTATTTGTTTCCATGAAAGCCTGAGTCACCCCCTCTCAAGGAAAATCAATCCGTCGGGGAGGGGCGGGAAGAGGTGCAGAGAGGATGCAAGGCCGACACCATGGCCGCCCTCCAGCTTGGGAGGGAGGTGTCTCAGAGGAGCGGTGCAGCCTGCCTTTCACGAGGGGAGCCATTTGCTAAAAGGGGGTGGGGAATGGGGCGCAGGAAGAGCCCTCCCCAGGTCCCTGGAAGCATGTCTGCCAAGGCCTGGCAGGGACCACGTGTGCGTCAGGAGCCGCCTTCCAGAAAAGGCTGGTTAGGCCGGTTCCCTGTGAGCCCGGGGAGTGAAGGGGGACTTCCGGGGTCGCTCGGCTATCTCTGTCACCGTCACCGGTGCCCCCTCAGGGAGGTGGCCTGGACCTTGGCCGGACAGAGAAGCAGCTGCTCCCCTTGGGTGAAGGGACATCCGTCCTAGTTTGGGAACAGAGAAGGGCTTGTGTGCATCCCCGGAGCTGCTGCCCTGCCCAGATCGCCACACAGAGGCCCCTTGTTCCTGTACGGGACAGAGCCTCTGGCGCCCCGATGCCCTCTGCCCGCCGCCGCAGAGGGCCAGGAGCAGGCTTAGCCCTACCAGACCCACTGTCGGGCCAGAAACAGCCCGCACCCTGATTGGCTTATTTTCAATTCCAGGGTATTGGGCTATCCGCTCATTGGCCTGAGCTTCCCATCTTCGGCATCTGATTGGCCCAGTTTGGGAGCGCTCAGCAGCTACCACCACTGAAACTGGTCCTTTCCTGGAGGCTGGAACTCACTGCTTTCCGAGGAGAATTACAACTGTGTGAATGTCCCTGGGGAGAGTTTGAACTGTAGTCTGACCGCCAGGTCATCCTAACCAGACATCCCCAGGCTGCCCTGGCCTACTGGGACCCTCCTGGAGTTTAAAATTGAGAATCAAAAACCCATCACTGGCCTGGGAAGCACCCTTGCTACTGGGGCCAGAAGCGCAGGGCGTGTCCTGTGGCTGCCCCCTCCTTCCCTAAAGGAGGGCCACCACCCTCTCCAGTCAGGCGGCCAAGAGAAAGATTTATGGCTACTTCCTGGAGAAATGGGTTCAGCCCTAGCCGGTTTGGCTCAGTGGATAGAGCGTCAGCCTGCGGACTGAAGGGTCCCAGGTTCGATTCTGGTCAAGGGCATGTACCTTGGTTGTGGGCACATCCCCAGTAGGAGGTGTGCAGGAGGCAGCTGATCGATGTTTCTCTCTCATCGATGTTTCTGACTCTCTATCTCTCTCCCTTCCTCTCTGTAAAAAATCAATAAAATATATTTAAAAAAAAAAACCTTAAAAAAAGAAATGGGTTCAGCCCTCGAACCCCAGGAACTGACCAAAAAGTCTATCTCTTCTCTGGGAGGGAGGACCAGGGCACGGCACTCTCATTTTCTGCAGCCCCAGGAGGCTTGTCGGCATCCTCAGGAGGGGCGGCTCTCTGAGTAAGAGAAGGGGAAACTGAGGCCCACACGACTTCATCTTCCCAACTAGAGTTTTGCTAACTAAAGCAGGAGCTTAAGGTAGGTTGGTGCTTTCCAGAAAGAGAAAGCCAGCCCCAGGTTGGGGCTAGCAGATGCATGCCTCGCCAGCGTCTCCTCCCTGGGTGGGTTCCCAGGCCTAGCTACACACCGGGCCTGTCTCCCGCTCACCTTTTCCAAGGCAACCCTGACTCCCTCCTAGAGGCTCCGCAAGAGGTCACTGGGCTCGAAACCAGGGAATGTCCAGGCCTGAAATGGAGCAAGAGGGACAAGTGGGAACAAGAGGCAGGGTTGGGAAGGGCAGGGAAGAGACACAGATCAAGATTGTTCAGGGGGTGATGAGGAGGGAGGAAGGCAGGAGGAAGCTCCGTGCTTCCAGGAGCCCCTCCCCCGAGTTCCACTGAGCCCTCCCCCGAGTTCCACTGAGGCAGGCCACTCACTGACCCCATGCCTCTTGCCTAGGGCAGCGCGCCCCAACCCCCACTTTCCTTTGGTTTCTCTTCAGCTGTCAGGACCCTCCTACACTGCCATTCTCCATACAGCAGCCTGGGAGCTCCAATATGTCACTCCAAATTCCTCCATGGCTCCCCACTGCCCCAATCGGCGAGGCCCCTGGCCAGTTAGCTGCCTCCCACTCTCCCCCAGAGCCATTCCACTCCAACCACACTGGCCTCCTACAGTGCCAACCCCACCTCTATCTAGCCTTTGCCCCTGCTGTTCCTCCACCTGGCATGCCCTTCCCCCAAATCCTTGAGTGGTCTTCGTTCCCCCAGGGGTCTCCTCATCTTTCAAATTTCAGTTTTAAGGTCACTTGCTCTGACCCCTGGTCTATTATAGCCGCTGTCTCCTCAGAGCATCTTGCTTTGTTATCTTGGCAGCACTTCACACTTGTGAAAAGCATGATTTCTAGTTTTCTGTCTGGCTTCCATTGTATAATGTGTCAGCAACCAAGTCCATTTGCAGCCCCTTTGGATGGAGACCTAGCACACACACGGTGCTCAGAAAACATGTGGGATGGATGTGGATAAACAGATGGACGGATGGATGAATGAATGAACGAACCAACCAATCAACCAGCCAACGAAAAACAAATGAGGCCCCAGTGGGCCAGGGAGGGTGGAGGCTCCTAAGTTCAGCCCAGCCCCAAACAGCAAAGAGGGCTGGAGACGCCCCGGGTCTAGGCAAGCCCTGATGCCCAGAAAACGGCGACAGGACCCGCCCCCGCCCTTGGGCCACAGTCTCAGCCTCCTTATCTGGCGGTGGAATGTACGGTATCCACTCAGGCTGCTGGGGCCGCACCTCCTTTCTCTTTCGCCATACACACGCACAGCATCTCCACAGCCGCCAGTGGGGCTGGGGGACCCCGCCCCGTCCCGCCAGGTGCCCTGCCCCAATACTCCCAGAAGACACGGGGGTGCGGGGGGGGGGGGGAGATCCCAACCTCAGCCGCACGGCAAGCGCCGCACCGGTGCCGGTGTCGCGCCACAGGGGAGACTGTGGGCTCAGCCGCGTGGCGCCCGGAGCATCTGACTAGAACAGAGTTTGGGGAGGGGGTGGAAATCCCCGGTGAGTCAACTCGTGCCGGGGGAGGGGGCGAGGTTCCGAAGCTCTGCCGACCAAGCGGGGCCCATGCCGCGCGCGCCTGCACCCCCGCCCCATCCCCGGGCCCAGGGGGGAAGGAGAGGCGCCGGAGCCACAGTCACGTTCCCTTCTCTTCCAGAACAAAGCCA